>NW_021199943.1:0-6649 GCF_002162155.2 Triticum dicoccoides
TCA
Organism: Triticum dicoccoides; assembly: GCF_002162155.2. NCBI lineage: Eukaryota > Viridiplantae > Streptophyta > Magnoliopsida > Poales > Poaceae > Triticum > Triticum dicoccoides. The sequence goes on from NW_021199943.1 coordinate 4, forward strand.
TGTTTGTTTCACCCTCTTGGGGCATTTCATCAAACACCTTGTGTGCATAAGAGGAACCAAAAGCAAACCTACACCCCCTTGTGAAGCTTGTGAAGAGAAGTGGCACCAAATGGCTAAGTGAGCGTGCTGAACTGGTATATATAGGGGAGGAGCTTTAGTCGCGGTTGGCCTGGCCAACCGCGACTAAATCCCCTCACGTGCACCAGCTGGCCACCGAGCGCCCTGGGCCCAGGCCTTTGGTCGCGGTTCGTCCGCCGAACCGCGACTAAAGACTTCATTAGTCGCGGTTCCTACAGTTTCGCGACTAATGGGGCTGGACGGAAGCCTCTTTTTCTACCAGTGGTTAAGGAGCTTGAGCTTCTGAAGTGCGAGTTACTGGGCAAGTTTGTCGCGGGCTGCATAATCGCTAAGCTCCCCAATTCCTAGAGGAACTTTGCCACCACTCTGAAACATCAGAGGCGTGAATTCTCTGTGGAGGATGTCATTGGCCATCTGAGTGTTGAGCAGAATTCGAGGGCAAAGGACTCGCACGGAAAAGGGGCCGAAGGGACTTCTGTTGCCAACATGGTGAACCTGAGGAACTTCAACTCCCACAAGTTCAAGGGAAAGAACGGTGTCTAACAGAATACCGACTTCAAGAAGAAGGGTAAGAAGACCTTCAAGAAGAACAAGAAGGATGAGGGCTGCTTTACTTGTGGTTCGACTGAACATTGGGCCAACAAGTGCCCAAACAAGTTTAAGAAGTCAGGACAGGACTCCAAGTCTGTCAACATGATTGTGGGCAACAAAGAGAATGGTGCATCTGGGTACGGTAATTTATTTACTGTTTTTTCAGTGTTTCAGCCTACCGATTGGTGGGTGGATACAGGTGCAGGTGTTCATGTGTGTGCTGACATTTCATTGTTCTCTTCTTACCAGGTCACAGGCCACGGGTCCGTATTGATGGGGAATGGCGCGAGTGCTTCTGTTCATGGTGTTGGCACGGTCGATCTGAAGTTTACTTTGGGAAGGATCGTGCAGCTGAAGAACGTGCAGCATGTCCCCGCCATCAAGAAGAACCTCGTTAGTGGCTCCCTTCTATGTAGAGAAGGGTTTAAATTGGTATTGTTACTAAGTATGTACTATTTGTTGGAAAAGGTTATGAGAGCGGAGGGATGTTCCGCCTTTCCCTCGCAGATTTCTGTAATAAAGTCGTGAACCATATTCATTCGAGTGTTAATGAATCTGAGGTTTGGCATTCACGTCTTTGTCACATAAGTTTCGGTGTTATGACGCGGCTAGCTAAGTTGGATATAATCCCGAGTTTCACTTTAGCCAAAGGTTCTAAGTGCCTGTCATGTGTGCAAGCTAAGCAACCTCGCCAGCCTCACAAAGCTGCGGAGGAGAGACACTTGGCACCATTAGAACTCATACATTCTGATCTTTGTGAGATGAACGGTGCATTGACTAAAGGTGGAAAGAAATACTTCATGACATTGATAGATGATTCCACTAGATATTTCTATGTGTATCTGTTAAATACTAAAGATGAGGCTCGACACTATTTTAAAATCTATAAGGCAGAAGTTGAGAATCAACTTGAAAAGAAAATTAAACGATTCCGTTCAGATCGTGGTGGAGAGTACTTCTCGAGTGAGTTTGATTCCTTCTGTGCGGAACACTGCATTATTCATGACAGGACGCCTCCCTGTTCACCCCAGTCAAACGGGGTTGCCGAGCGGAAAAACCGTACTCTAACTGATCTGGTTAACGCCATGTTAGATACGTAGGGTTTATCCAAAGCATGGTGGGGGGAGGCTATATTGACGGCATGTCATGTCCTGAATAAAGTTCCGATAAAGGATAATGAGATCACTCCCTATGAGAGATGGGCAAAGAGAAGGACAACACTCTCGTACTTGTGTACTTGGGGCTGTTTGGCGAAAGTCAACGTGCCGATCCCCAAAAAGCGTAAGCTTGGACCCAAGACTGTGGACTGCGTTAATTTGGGCTACGCTAAGAACGGCGTTGGCTATAGATTTCTAGTAGTGAAATCTGAGTTACCTGACCAGAAGGTCGGTACAATCATAGAGTCTAAGGATGCTACATTCTTTGAGGATATTTTTCCTATGAGAGATATGCAAAGCACTTCTAGATAGGAATCTGAGGAGACTCCTGAGCCTGCCATTCCTATGGAATATTATGAACGAACACATGATGAAAATCCTGAGGAGCATGACGAGGAAACCCTTGGTAGGGGCAAAAGACAAAGGACTGCAAAGACCTTTGGTGATGATTTCTTCGTGTACCTCGTGGATGATACTCCCAATTCTATCTCAGAAGCGTATGCCTCTCCAGAAGCTGACTACTGGAAGGATGCGGTCCGTAGCGAGATGGATTTCATCATGGCTAACGGGACATGGGAGATCACTAAGGGTCCCTATGGTTGCAAACCTTTGGGATGTAAGTGGGTGTTCAAGAAAAAGCTTAGGCCCGATGGTATGATTGAAAAGTACAAGGCCAGGCTTGTGGCCAAGGGCTATGACCAGAAAGAAGAGGAAGATTTCTTCGATACTTATTCACTTGTGGCTAGACTGACCACCATTCGAGTATTACTCTCGTTGGCGGCCTCACATGGTCTTCTCGTCCATCAAATAGATGTTAAGACGGCTTTTCTAAATGGAGAGCTAAATGAGGAAATCTACATGCAACAGCCAGATGGCTTTGTGATAGATGGTCAGGAAAGGAAGGTGTGTAAGTTGCTGAAATCTTTATATGGCCTGAAGCAAGCACCTAAGCAATGGCATGATAAGTTCAATACAACTCTGACATCTGTTGGTTTTGTTGTTAATGAGGCTGACAAATGTGTATACTATCGCCATGGTGGGGCGAAGGAGTTATACTATGCTTGTGTGTTGATGACATACTGATATTCGGAACAAACCTCAAAGTCATTGAGGAGGTCAAATCGTTTCTGTCTCAGAACTTTGAGATGAAGGACCTTGGTGTAGCTGATGTTATCTTGAACATCAAGCTACTGAGAGATAATGAGGGTGGGATCACATTTCTGCAATCCCATTATGTTGAGAAGGTGTTGAGTCGTTTTGGATATTCGGACTGCACACCATCTCAAACACCATATGATCCTAGCGTGTTGATTCGAAAGTCCAAAGGCATGGCTAAAGATCAATTGAGATACTCTCAAATCATTGGTTCACTGATGTACCTAGCGAGCGCAACGAGGCCTGACATCGCTTTTGCTGTGAGCAAACTGAGCCGATTTGTTTCCAAACCAGGTGATGTACATTGGCATGATGTTGAAAGAGTTATGCGCTATCTGAAAGGTACTATGAACTATGGACTTCACTATACCGGAGACCCGTCGATACTTGAAGGGTATAGTGATGCGAATTGGATCTCTGATGCTGATGAGATGAAGGCCACAACTGGGTATATGTTTACTCTTGGCGGTGGCGCTATTTCCTGGAAGTCTTGCAAGCAAACGATCTTAACGAGATCGACAATGGAAGCAGAATTAACAGCATTAGACACTTCTGGTGTTGAAGCAGGATGGCTTCGAGATCTTTTGATGGACTTGCCACTGGTCGATAAACCGGTTCCGGCTATCCTTATGAACTGTGATAATCAGACTGTCATCACCAAGGTGAAGAGTTCAAAGGACAACATGAAGTCCAACAAACACATAAGAATGAGATTAAAAGCTGTCAGAAAGTTAAGAAACTCCGGAGTGATAGCGCTGGACTATGTCCATACGTCTAAGAATCTGGCAGATCCCTTTACGAAAGGGCTATCACGTGTAGTGATAGATAGTGCATCGAGGGAGATGGGTATGAGACCCACATGAGTTGCCATGGTGGTAACCCAACCTATGTGATCGAACATCCCGTGAAGTAGGACCCGGGAAACAAGCCAGTGCTGAACTGAGGAGAATAACTTTACTAACCCGCTCCGTTGGAGATGCAATACTCTCGGAAACTGTATGGAAGGATGACTATTGTCTTAATGTGTTCCAAGGCTTATATGTATAAGCAAGATGCTATCCTACAGAGCGATCTTTGGAGGAACACACCTATGTGAGCCCGACTGCTAGTCACAGTCTATGAGATTGGGGTGATCTCTAGTAAGCTCATGAATAGGCCAGGAGTGTGACTTATATGCTCCACCCGAGGGGTCAGCCTTCGGCAGCCCAGTACTAGTAAGACATGTGGTGAAACTTCTTTACGCCAAACTGACAATTCAAGGCATAGTCCATTGTTCAGTTGTGAAGGAGTGTAGCTACTTGCTTTAGGTGAAGCTCAACCTTAACAGGTCTTCACTGAAACACTAGTATATCAAAACAGCATTTGGAACAAAGGACAAAGTGGGCCCCTGAGATATGGTGGGGGATTGTTGAAATGTGAGATGGGCCTAGAGCCCATATGATAATTTCAGATTTGATCTCTAAGGGCCCATGTAGGTGGCATGACAAGGTGGTGGGAAGTTTAGTCCCACCATGCTAGTGGAAGAAAAGTTGGAGTGGTTTATAAGGGTGGCTCTTCTACATGCTATTGTAGCTTGAGAAGAGAAGAGGCCCTCGCGCGCTCCTCCTCCGCCGCCCGCCTCGTCACGCCGCGCCGCGCCGCGGGTTGCGGGAATGAGCCGAGCCGAGCTCACACCTATGCGATTATTTTTGCCAGTCACTAACGGAGAGGTCCTGACAGCAGGGCCATGATCCGAGACGTCGGATCGTGGGCTGTCACGGACTCGGACGTGGGTCAAGCCCACGTCTCTCCACGCGGCTGCATCTATATAAGTGTGTTGTGTCCCCTAACCCTAGACGCCACGATCAGATCACATCTGCTCCACGCGCACCGCCCATCGTCGTTCCTTTGCTGCTGCTGCCGCCGGTGACTCCATCCCGTCCGCCGCGTACACGGTCGACGGGAGAGCAGGTCTCCGAAACTCCGTCTCTCTGGTTCCTGTACGGGAGAGAGACGAATAGGTTTTTGGGAAGCGACTACGTGACTGCTCGCCTCCGATCCACTACTTCCTCTACGTCCGCGCCGTCTCCGTCATCACCATGTCCAGCGACACCGAACGCGCCGCCGCTGAGAAGACCGAGGCCGACAAGAAGGCCGCCGAGGACGCTTCTGCTGCTGCCACCGCGGCGGCGGCTTCTGCATGGCCTACTGGAGGGTATACCGCGTTTATCCCTCTCATGATAATTTCTGTATTAGCAGTGCTAGCATCATGTGTAGATTTGTCTACTATTTGCGTAGTACATGCTCGTTTAGATCAGTACCAGTATGTTGTTAGTTCTGTCAATGTCATGCTAGTTATCTACTTATGGATTAAATTAGTCGAAAAATTGCCTATTTTCTTAGCAAGTGAGAGCAACAAAACTACTTCAGTATGGATGGCTGTACAAGAGTATGGTATGGCAACAAAACTACTTCAGAATGGGAACAAAACCCAAGCCTAAACTGAACAAGAGTATATATTTGATCCATTCCAGGTGATGTACAGAGTAAGGGGAAGGGACATACTAGTAATACATATTACACTACTCTCTTATTACATTCTTACTTGAGCATATATTTATTACAGGTGAAAGTGGTCATCTCTTGAGCGAGTTCATCCTCGTTATAACAAGATCTTGTGGGAGCTCACGCGGCAGTTCATCTTCAGCTTGATATCCCTTTGCCTTGGGGGTGCACCTGGCATCTGGTCCAGTAACCTCCCAGTGTTCCCAATCCAACTCCATACTGTCCAGCGCCAGGACGCCCTCCAGCAGCTCCAGCTTTGGGCAATCGCAGATGTCGACCGTCCGCAGCTTGGAGAGGCCGCTCATCCTCTTGAGCTTGGGGCAGTCGTACACTCTGAGCTCCACAACTGAAGGGAAGTTCTCCACATATTCTAGGAGCGGGAGCTTCTCTAGCTCAAGGATTCTCAGATTATGCCTGCGGGCACTAGCAAGTCCTCGGGGAAGGTGTGTCAGCTTCTTGCAGTCCACGAGTACGAGATGCTCCAGAGCTGGCATGGCGATGACTTTGCTCTGCTCCGCCTCCTCCTCCCAGTCCCACTCCTTCAATCCGGACAACCCACTCAACACCAACACATATTCTAGGAGCGTGAGATCATGTAGGCGCATGGTTCTCAGATTGTACCTGCGGTCACTAGCAAGTCCTGGAGGAAGGTGTGTCAGCTTGCAGTCCCTGATGAAGAGAAAATCCAGAGCGGGCATGGCTATGACTTTGCTCTGCTCCTCCTCCTCCCAGTCCCACTCCTTCCATTCAGACAGGGCTTCCAACTCCAATCTTGTCAGATTTGGGAATGCAACACCTCCATCATGGGTCTGGAAGTCAGGCCCGACATGCTCGATGGCTGGAGCATGCGTGATACGTAGTGTTTCCAAACCGTGTATCCTGCACAAACCTCTATTATCCTTCAAGCTTTTAAAGGTTGTTGCCACTGGGGACTGCAACCAATTTGGTAGTCGACGACCGAAATATCTTCGTATCAATAGTGTCTCCAATCTAGCAGGTGAAGGGCACAACTCATCAAATACAGCCTCTATTATCTCTTGTTGCTCCACCTCAATTTGGCGCACTTCATAATCTTTGTACTTGTAGCACTTTAAATCCAAATATTCCAGCCTCTTCTTGTT
>NW_021199944.1:0-6649 GCF_002162155.2 Triticum dicoccoides
TCATGTTTGTTTCACCCTCTTGGGGCATTTCATCAAACACCTTGTGTGCATAAGAGGAACCAAAAGCAAACCTACACCCCCTTGTGAAGCTTGTGAAGAGAAGTGGCACCAAATGGCTAAGTGAGCGTGCTGAACTGGTATATATAGGGGAGGAGCTTTAGTCGCGGTTGGCCTGGCCAACCGCGACTAAATCCCCTCACGTGCACCAGCTGGCCACCGAGCGCCCTGGGCCCAGGCCTTTGGTCGCGGTTCGTCCGCCGAACCGCGACTAAAGACTTCATTAGTCGCGGTTCCTACAGTTTCGCGACTAATGGGGCTGGACGGAAGCCTCTTTTTCTACCAGTGGTTAAGGAGCTTGAGCTTCTGAAGTGCGAGTTACTGGGCAAGTTTGTCGCGGGCTGCATAATCGCTAAGCTCCCCAATTCCTAGAGGAACTTTGCCACCACTCTGAAACATCAGAGGCGTGAATTCTCTGTGGAGGATGTCATTGGCCATCTGAGTGTTGAGCAGAATTCGAGGGCAAAGGACTCGCACGGAAAAGGGGCCGAAGGGACTTCTGTTGCCAACATGGTGAACCTGAGGAACTTCAACTCCCACAAGTTCAAGGGAAAGAACGGTGTCTAACAGAATACCGACTTCAAGAAGAAGGGTAAGAAGACCTTCAAGAAGAACAAGAAGGATGAGGGCTGCTTTACTTGTGGTTCGACTGAACATTGGGCCAACAAGTGCCCAAACAAGTTTAAGAAGTCAGGACAGGACTCCAAGTCTGTCAACATGATTGTGGGCAACAAAGAGAATGGTGCATCTGGGTACGGTAATTTATTTACTGTTTTTTCAGTGTTTCAGCCTACCGATTGGTGGGTGGATACAGGTGCAGGTGTTCATGTGTGTGCTGACATTTCATTGTTCTCTTCTTACCAGGTCACAGGCCACGGGTCCGTATTGATGGGGAATGGCGCGAGTGCTTCTGTTCATGGTGTTGGCACGGTCGATCTGAAGTTTACTTTGGGAAGGATCGTGCAGCTGAAGAACGTGCAGCATGTCCCCGCCATCAAGAAGAACCTCGTTAGTGGCTCCCTTCTATGTAGAGAAGGGTTTAAATTGGTATTGTTACTAAGTATGTACTATTTGTTGGAAAAGGTTATGAGAGCGGAGGGATGTTCCGCCTTTCCCTCGCAGATTTCTGTAATAAAGTCGTGAACCATATTCATTCGAGTGTTAATGAATCTGAGGTTTGGCATTCACGTCTTTGTCACATAAGTTTCGGTGTTATGACGCGGCTAGCTAAGTTGGATATAATCCCGAGTTTCACTTTAGCCAAAGGTTCTAAGTGCCTGTCATGTGTGCAAGCTAAGCAACCTCGCCAGCCTCACAAAGCTGCGGAGGAGAGACACTTGGCACCATTAGAACTCATACATTCTGATCTTTGTGAGATGAACGGTGCATTGACTAAAGGTGGAAAGAAATACTTCATGACATTGATAGATGATTCCACTAGATATTTCTATGTGTATCTGTTAAATACTAAAGATGAGGCTCGACACTATTTTAAAATCTATAAGGCAGAAGTTGAGAATCAACTTGAAAAGAAAATTAAACGATTCCGTTCAGATCGTGGTGGAGAGTACTTCTCGAGTGAGTTTGATTCCTTCTGTGCGGAACACTGCATTATTCATGACAGGACGCCTCCCTGTTCACCCCAGTCAAACGGGGTTGCCGAGCGGAAAAACCGTACTCTAACTGATCTGGTTAACGCCATGTTAGATACGTAGGGTTTATCCAAAGCATGGTGGGGGGAGGCTATATTGACGGCATGTCATGTCCTGAATAAAGTTCCGATAAAGGATAATGAGATCACTCCCTATGAGAGATGGGCAAAGAGAAGGACAACACTCTCGTACTTGTGTACTTGGGGCTGTTTGGCGAAAGTCAACGTGCCGATCCCCAAAAAGCGTAAGCTTGGACCCAAGACTGTGGACTGCGTTAATTTGGGCTACGCTAAGAACGGCGTTGGCTATAGATTTCTAGTAGTGAAATCTGAGTTACCTGACCAGAAGGTCGGTACAATCATAGAGTCTAAGGATGCTACATTCTTTGAGGATATTTTTCCTATGAGAGATATGCAAAGCACTTCTAGATAGGAATCTGAGGAGACTCCTGAGCCTGCCATTCCTATGGAATATTATGAACGAACACATGATGAAAATCCTGAGGAGCATGACGAGGAAACCCTTGGTAGGGGCAAAAGACAAAGGACTGCAAAGACCTTTGGTGATGATTTCTTCGTGTACCTCGTGGATGATACTCCCAATTCTATCTCAGAAGCGTATGCCTCTCCAGAAGCTGACTACTGGAAGGATGCGGTCCGTAGCGAGATGGATTTCATCATGGCTAACGGGACATGGGAGATCACTAAGGGTCCCTATGGTTGCAAACCTTTGGGATGTAAGTGGGTGTTCAAGAAAAAGCTTAGGCCCGATGGTATGATTGAAAAGTACAAGGCCAGGCTTGTGGCCAAGGGCTATGACCAGAAAGAAGAGGAAGATTTCTTCGATACTTATTCACTTGTGGCTAGACTGACCACCATTCGAGTATTACTCTCGTTGGCGGCCTCACATGGTCTTCTCGTCCATCAAATAGATGTTAAGACGGCTTTTCTAAATGGAGAGCTAAATGAGGAAATCTACATGCAACAGCCAGATGGCTTTGTGATAGATGGTCAGGAAAGGAAGGTGTGTAAGTTGCTGAAATCTTTATATGGCCTGAAGCAAGCACCTAAGCAATGGCATGATAAGTTCAATACAACTCTGACATCTGTTGGTTTTGTTGTTAATGAGGCTGACAAATGTGTATACTATCGCCATGGTGGGGCGAAGGAGTTATACTATGCTTGTGTGTTGATGACATACTGATATTCGGAACAAACCTCAAAGTCATTGAGGAGGTCAAATCGTTTCTGTCTCAGAACTTTGAGATGAAGGACCTTGGTGTAGCTGATGTTATCTTGAACATCAAGCTACTGAGAGATAATGAGGGTGGGATCACATTTCTGCAATCCCATTATGTTGAGAAGGTGTTGAGTCGTTTTGGATATTCGGACTGCACACCATCTCAAACACCATATGATCCTAGCGTGTTGATTCGAAAGTCCAAAGGCATGGCTAAAGATCAATTGAGATACTCTCAAATCATTGGTTCACTGATGTACCTAGCGAGCGCAACGAGGCCTGACATCGCTTTTGCTGTGAGCAAACTGAGCCGATTTGTTTCCAAACCAGGTGATGTACATTGGCATGATGTTGAAAGAGTTATGCGCTATCTGAAAGGTACTATGAACTATGGACTTCACTATACCGGAGACCCGTCGATACTTGAAGGGTATAGTGATGCGAATTGGATCTCTGATGCTGATGAGATGAAGGCCACAACTGGGTATATGTTTACTCTTGGCGGTGGCGCTATTTCCTGGAAGTCTTGCAAGCAAACGATCTTAACGAGATCGACAATGGAAGCAGAATTAACAGCATTAGACACTTCTGGTGTTGAAGCAGGATGGCTTCGAGATCTTTTGATGGACTTGCCACTGGTCGATAAACCGGTTCCGGCTATCCTTATGAACTGTGATAATCAGACTGTCATCACCAAGGTGAAGAGTTCAAAGGACAACATGAAGTCCAACAAACACATAAGAATGAGATTAAAAGCTGTCAGAAAGTTAAGAAACTCCGGAGTGATAGCGCTGGACTATGTCCATACGTCTAAGAATCTGGCAGATCCCTTTACGAAAGGGCTATCACGTGTAGTGATAGATAGTGCATCGAGGGAGATGGGTATGAGACCCACATGAGTTGCCATGGTGGTAACCCAACCTATGTGATCGAACATCCCGTGAAGTAGGACCCGGGAAACAAGCCAGTGCTGAACTGAGGAGAATAACTTTACTAACCCGCTCCGTTGGAGATGCAATACTCTCGGAAACTGTATGGAAGGATGACTATTGTCTTAATGTGTTCCAAGGCTTATATGTATAAGCAAGATGCTATCCTACAGAGCGATCTTTGGAGGAACACACCTATGTGAGCCCGACTGCTAGTCACAGTCTATGAGATTGGGGTGATCTCTAGTAAGCTCATGAATAGGCCAGGAGTGTGACTTATATGCTCCACCCGAGGGGTCAGCCTTCGGCAGCCCAGTACTAGTAAGACATGTGGTGAAACTTCTTTACGCCAAACTGACAATTCAAGGCATAGTCCATTGTTCAGTTGTGAAGGAGTGTAGCTACTTGCTTTAGGTGAAGCTCAACCTTAACAGGTCTTCACTGAAACACTAGTATATCAAAACAGCATTTGGAACAAAGGACAAAGTGGGCCCCTGAGATATGGTGGGGGATTGTTGAAATGTGAGATGGGCCTAGAGCCCATATGATAATTTCAGATTTGATCTCTAAGGGCCCATGTAGGTGGCATGACAAGGTGGTGGGAAGTTTAGTCCCACCATGCTAGTGGAAGAAAAGTTGGAGTGGTTTATAAGGGTGGCTCTTCTACATGCTATTGTAGCTTGAGAAGAGAAGAGGCCCTCGCGCGCTCCTCCTCCGCCGCCCGCCTCGTCACGCCGCGCCGCGCCGCGGGTTGCGGGAATGAGCCGAGCCGAGCTCACACCTATGCGATTATTTTTGCCAGTCACTAACGGAGAGGTCCTGACAGCAGGGCCATGATCCGAGACGTCGGATCGTGGGCTGTCACGGACTCGGACGTGGGTCAAGCCCACGTCTCTCCACGCGGCTGCATCTATATAAGTGTGTTGTGTCCCCTAACCCTAGACGCCACGATCAGATCACATCTGCTCCACGCGCACCGCCCATCGTCGTTCCTTTGCTGCTGCTGCCGCCGGTGACTCCATCCCGTCCGCCGCGTACACGGTCGACGGGAGAGCAGGTCTCCGAAACTCCGTCTCTCTGGTTCCTGTACGGGAGAGAGACGAATAGGTTTTTGGGAAGCGACTACGTGACTGCTCGCCTCCGATCCACTACTTCCTCTACGTCCGCGCCGTCTCCGTCATCACCATGTCCAGCGACACCGAACGCGCCGCCGCTGAGAAGACCGAGGCCGACAAGAAGGCCGCCGAGGACGCTTCTGCTGCTGCCACCGCGGCGGCGGCTTCTGCATGGCCTACTGGAGGGTATACCGCGTTTATCCCTCTCATGATAATTTCTGTATTAGCAGTGCTAGCATCATGTGTAGATTTGTCTACTATTTGCGTAGTACATGCTCGTTTAGATCAGTACCAGTATGTTGTTAGTTCTGTCAATGTCATGCTAGTTATCTACTTATGGATTAAATTAGTCGAAAAATTGCCTATTTTCTTAGCAAGTGAGAGCAACAAAACTACTTCAGTATGGATGGCTGTACAAGAGTATGGTATGGCAACAAAACTACTTCAGAATGGGAACAAAACCCAAGCCTAAACTGAACAAGAGTATATATTTGATCCATTCCAGGTGATGTACAGAGTAAGGGGAAGGGACATACTAGTAATACATATTACACTACTCTCTTATTACATTCTTACTTGAGCATATATTTATTACAGGTGAAAGTGGTCATCTCTTGAGCGAGTTCATCCTCGTTATAACAAGATCTTGTGGGAGCTCACGCGGCAGTTCATCTTCAGCTTGATATCCCTTTGCCTTGGGGGTGCACCTGGCATCTGGTCCAGTAACCTCCCAGTGTTCCCAATCCAACTCCATACTGTCCAGCGCCAGGACGCCCTCCAGCAGCTCCAGCTTTGGGCAATCGCAGATGTCGACCGTCCGCAGCTTGGAGAGGCCGCTGATCCTCTTCAGCTTGGGGCAGTCGTACACTCTGAGCTCCACAACTGAAGGGAAGTTCTCCACATATTCTAGGAGCGGGAGCTTCTCTAGCTCAAGGATTCTCAGATTATGCCTGCGGGCACTAGCAAGTCCTCGGGGAAGGTGTGTCAGCTTCTTGCAGTCCACGAGTACGAGATGCTCCAGAGCTGGCATGGCGATGACTTTGCTCTGCTCCGCCTCCTCCTCCCAGTCCCACTCCTTCAATCCGGACAACCCACTCAACACCAACACATATTCTAGGAGCGTGAGATCATGTAGGCGCATGGTTCTCAGATTGTACCTGCGGTCACTAGCAAGTCCTGGAGGAAGGTGTGTCAGCTTGCAGTCCCTGATGAAGAGAAAATCCAGAGCGGGCATGGCTATGACTTTGCTCTGCTCCTCCTCCTCCCAGTCCCACTCCTTCCATTCAGACAGGGCTTCCAACTCCAATCTTGTCAGATTTGGGAATGCAACACCTCCATCATGGGTCTGGAAGTCAGGCCCGACATGCTCGATGGCTGGAGCATGCGTGATACGTAGTGTTTCCAAACCGTGTATCCTGCACAAACCTCTATTATCCTTCAAGCTTTTAAAGGTTGTTGCCACTGGGGACTGCAACCAATTTGGTAGTCGACGACCGAAATATCTTCGTATCAATAGTGTCTCCAATCTAGCAGGTGAAGGGCACAACTCATCAAATACAGCCTCTATTATCTCTTGTTGCTCCACCTCAATTTGGCGCACTTCATAATCTTTGTACTTGTAGCACTTTAAATCCAAATATTCCAGCCTCTTCTTGTT
>NW_021199945.1:0-1198 GCF_002162155.2 Triticum dicoccoides
GAGCTTATAAAGCTTGATTTTTTTTTGCTTCACCTGTAATGCATAAAAAATATCAGTTCATTCACCAAGACTTGCTCACGTTTCATCATGGGATATTTTCTTTTGATGCTCATATGTGCTCATGAATTATAGAAATCAACAGGAGCTTAAGGGCGTCGATTCAGGGATACAGACCAAAAAAGCAGACCAAACGGTAATTAAGCAACATTACAAATTGATTGTAAAAAGCAACGATACATCCACATATATTGGGATACTGGCCAAAAAGCAAGTTAAACAATTTACACTACTTGAACACACCATATTGATTGTGAAAATGCAGTCCAAGCCGTACAAATTCCATTCTAATATATAACTGAAAAAGAAAGGATTTTCAAACCATGTATGTACAGTTGTACACTACTGCAACAGTACAGTACTCCAGTTCATACAAATACTGCAACACTCGTCTTGTGGAAAAAATTACCATGGGCATATCCTTAGAGGAATAGGGGATATCAACAGCTCGAGAATTGATTCTGGTGGAGAAGCACATGAGTTTGCTGCTGAGGAGCTGTATGGTGATGTCCGAGAAGAACAGCCGACCGACAGAGACTCGGATAGACGGAGCAGTTGTTCAATCAGAGGGCTGTTGGCAGCCAACCCAGGTGTGGCCGAGTGGACGTGAGATACAGTTCGAGTCCTTCACCACGTAAATCTTTGGCAGAGGTTCCTTGAGGTCTGTCTGCACAAACCCAAATCAGCCTGAACAATCCCTTTGTTGTCTTGAGCAGGAAAAGCAAAAACAATAGCCATGTCAATTTTTCAAAGTTGATTTCACACCCGGTGCAAAAGCATGGAGATTCCTTGTGGTTAACTCGTGCTTCGAAGAAAAAATTATCCCTGTTGCGTTCTCTTTTCGAAAGGTAACAACTTGGAACAATACTAAACACATCTTTTCACATGCTAAATGCATTTAGGGCCTCTCACATCCAATGCTGCATGAATCTCCTGCCTGATCATGTCCTTCTAACTGAAGTTTGATTTTACCCTGAAATATATGTGCACGGTGAGGACTGCACTAACTTTGTCGCCCCTGCTGCAATCAAATTTGTCAATATTCATAGACCATATTCCACAAATACTCTGACTTTCTAATGAGAATTAGAATTTAGGGGCCAAATACTTTCAGATTTGGGGAGAAAGTTATAGATAAATG
>NW_021199946.1:0-1220 GCF_002162155.2 Triticum dicoccoides
CAGGCTATGCATCAGAATAGGATTAACGGAAAGCAGTAACATGCTACACTACTCTAATGCAAGCAGTATAGAGAAGAGTAGGCGATATCTGGTGATCAAAGGGGGGGCTTGCCTGGTTGCTCTGGCAAGAGAGAGGGGTCGTCAACTCCGTAGTCGAACTGGGCAGCAGCAGCGTCGGTCTCGTAGTCTACCGGAGAGAAGAGGGGGAAGAAATAATGAATACAAAGCAAACAAAGCACCACAAAATATATCAAGGCAATACGCGGTGTTCGGTGTGCCCTAACGCGGTAGTAGGTGATACCGGTGAAGGGGGGAAAACATCCGGGAAAGTATTCCCGGGGTTCCGTGTTTTCGGGCAGAGGAACGGAGGGGGAAAGTTGCGAGTTTGATATGTTAGGGGTGTGTGGTGGACGAACGGGCTTCGTATCCGGAATCGTCTCGTCGTTCTGAGCAACTTTCATGTAGAAAGTATTTTCATCTGAGCTACGGTTTATTTTATATGATTTTCTAAAGTTTTAATCATTTTTAGAATTTATTTAATTATTTAATTCTAACCTTATCCAGAATAGTGCATGCTGACGTCATCATGACGTCAGCATGACGTCAGCAGTCAACAGAGAGTTGACTGGTCAACTGACGTGTGGGTCCCGTTCGTCATTGTCTGAGATTAACCAAAACAGATTAATTGGTTTAATTAGTAATTAGGATAATCTAATCAGGATTAGTTAAGTTAATTAATTTAATTAACCAATTAATTAATTAATGTTTTTATTATTTTCTTTTAATCTTTTTTCTTTTTATAAACGTTCCAGGGGCTAGGCCCCACATGTCATTGGGTCGGGGGGCCTTAGCGGGCGCCGACGCTAGCGGCAGCGGGTGTGGTGCCCGTGCCCGAGGCCGTAGCCTGCCCGAGCGATGGGGGGGGAGCCGGGTACGGGCTCCGGCGGCCAAGGACCGCGATGGCGCTGGCCGGAACAGGGCGGCAGGGCGGAGGCGGGACGGCGCCTGGGTGAGCAGCATCGGCTGGAGCGGCTGAGCGCGGTCGTCCGACACGGCGCAGGAGCAGAGCGCCGGCGTAGGAGGGAGGCAGCAGCAGCGCGAACGCAGGCGGGGCGAGGTTGCGTCGTGCGGGTGCGTACGAGAGCTGCGGTGGCCGCCGCGGGCAGCACCGACGCAAGTTGCAGGGGAGCGCTGCTGGCGCGGCTGTGGGCGCGAACGAC
>NW_021199947.1:0-2149 GCF_002162155.2 Triticum dicoccoides
CCTAACTTGCGACATATGCCTTCAATGCGATTATGTCTCTAAGTCGTGCCTCGACACGTGGGAGCTATAGTCGCATCGAGGGTGTTACATCCTAATCCTAATAGGACTCCACATGTAAACCGCCCCTTCAACATATATAAGGAGGGGCAGGGCTCCCCAAAAGGGGAGAAGATTCACAAGTTCCACGGGTTGGACAAGTTAGGTTTAGACAATACCTCTCAAGATAGAGCACTCTTGTAACCGTGATCATCATCATCAATATCAATGAAGCAGGCTGTAGGCTTTTACCTCCACCGTGAGGGGCCGAACCTGGGTAAAACATCGCATCTCTCGTCCCGCTCAACCCCTCTCAAGCTACCACACAGATGCGTTGGCCTCACGACTAAGTCCTGACACTAAGGACATCTACCGTGACAATTCCACGACAGTTGGCACCCACTGTGGGGCCTCGCACAGTGGTGTTGAGTTCTTGAAGGGAGCTTTTCAGGAATCGAGAAATTCGCAATTTTTGGACGAAGAAAAACCAGTTAGAAGGATCTACATCGACTACAGGTTCATCAGACAAGATTGAAGAAGAAGAAAAAAGTTGCCTTTCCAAGTTCGTCGCTCGAGATGAAAAAAGTATGCGGCGAAACAAAGTTCTGTTCGGATCTGTTGTTGCTAATACTGCCAAGCGTCGACCAAAACCGATAGAAGTTTTACTGCAGCCGATATACGCCGTGTGGTACCAATCTTTATCCAGCACGTGCCAAACACATGCACGACTACCACAATGAAGAGTAACCACTAGAGATATTCCAAACAGCCGCTGGCGTTGTTAAAAAAACGGGTGGTCACGTCCTGAGGATGTGATCGTAAACTAGTCAACCACCCACGAGATCGAGTCGCCCAACCTCGTCACTCCTTCCTCACCAGAGCCGCCTCGCCTCCAGGAGCCGCCCACGCCGGAGTGGTTTCTCCGCCAAGTCGCCGCCTCGGCCTCACCTCCACTTGACCGAACCGCCCTTGCGCCTCGCCACTGCACCACCGCCCGTGCCCGCTGCTCGTCTCGAAGCCGGCCCTGCCTCTGCTTGCGAGCTGTATCCAACCCGGAAGATGCGGGGATGGATTTAGCCTCGCCTCCTCGATCACGACCTGGAAACGGAGCCGGCCGCGACCAGGAGTCCTCCATGTTGGGACTCCCCCTGAGTTCCCCTGTCTCTGCTGAGTCGTCTGTGCCTGCTGCGTGCGACCCGCTTTAAGACGTCGGCCTGTCGTCTCCTTCACTGGTGTTACCTCCGAGCCGCCACCGTGAACCGTGCCTTTGCTTTAAGTCGCCGGCATGTTGAGCCGCCGCTTCACGCCTGTCCGAGCTGCCGCGGGTTTGCTTCGGCCGCCATTGTAAACCGCCAAGTGCCGGGCTCCGCCTCCATGGCTTGGTCGGCCTCAACCTGCTGGACTCCGTTCCCGCCTCGAGCCGCCTAGATCCACCGCCGGAGCGGAGCCGAGCTGCCCATACGGGCTGCCCGCGCGCTTCGCGCCTCTTCCTCGACAGCCACCAGCCTCCGCCGACACGCCCCCGCTATGGCCGGCCTCGCCTTCCACTGTGGTCGCCATCATCGGCGCGGCATGGAGTCGCTGTCTTCGGTCAAACCGCCGACGCCTCATTCCAGCCGGTTCAAGTTACTATAGGGCGAGTCACCTTTATGGCGTTGAACCGGCCAGGGCTCCACCAATGCCTCCGGGAGTGGATCAAGATCGACTATGGCAGACGTGCATCACCCATTGCTGCTGCACCGAATACTCACTGTAATGAGAACCGCCGGCCACGTCCCCAACTCTGCTCCGTCCGCGGCCTACGTTAAAACAGCCGGCTGCTGCCGTTACTTCTGCGGGGTAACAGGGGGTACGTGCAGACAAAAAAAACATGCTACTATTCGCTGGTGGCATGGCCAATTAAATTTCCAGGTGCTATCTTTTCCATCTATTTCTTTTTTGTACATATTGTTTTTCCGAGAACGATTACTCTGGCCTATATCTTTCTATACAGGACAAGTGCTCACTATAAAAGTGATGCCCTACTACGGACGACACGCGCTGGCTGTTCTACGCCGGCATTTGTGCATATCACACTGGTGAACTGGAACACAAACCGCCACGCCCGCAGTCC
>NW_021199948.1:0-2818 GCF_002162155.2 Triticum dicoccoides
CGTGACCAAACACTTGGTCACTTTGAGCTCATTATGATGATGCATTACCGAGTGGGCCCAGAGATACCTCTCCGTCATACGGAGTGATAAATCCCAGCCTCGATCCGTGTCAACCCAACAGACACTTTCGGAGATACCTGTAGTGCACCTTTATAGTCACCCAGTTACGTTGTGACGTTTGGTACACCCAAAGTACTCCTACGGTATCTGGGAGTTACACGATCTCATGGTCTAAGGAAGAGATACTTGACATTTGAAAAGCTCTAGCAAAACGAACTACACGATCTTGTGCTATGCTTAGGATTGGGTCTTGTCCATCACATCATTCTCCTAATGATGTGATCCCATTGTCAATGACATCTAATGTCCATAGTCTGGAAACCATGACTATCTGTTGACCAACGAGCTAGTCAACTAGAGGCTTACTAGGGACGTATTTGGTCTAAGTATTCACACGTGTATTACGATTTCCGGATAATACAATTATAGCATGAATAAAAGACAATTATCATGAACAAGGAAATATAATAATAATCCTTTTATTATTGCCTCTAGGGCATATTTCCAACACATGATGCCAAACGGGGTCACTTCCCTCCTCATCTTCAGCCTCGACACTAGGCAGGAGATTATTACAGATATTTGGAAGATCATTTATTCCTAAATTATTCATTTCATTGTCATTCATAGGTTGGATAGAGGCAAGATTACAAATGATCTCAGAAGCTCTCTCTGCTTCCATGTCTAACAGATCATTAACGGATTTGACAACCTTGGTTTCAGTTGATCCCAAAGAATTGCCTAAGTCGTTTGCCTTATCAACAATATCATTCTCAGAGAAATGTAAAATTGAACAACTAATATCAAAGGACGTACCTGCAGTAGTCTCGGCATGGCGAAGCATGGCGGCCCTCTTGGCACGCGCTAGCTGCAGGTCATCCGCGTCCGGCTGTCCCTGGATCCGGTTGCTGACACACCTGCCAGCCGACACCGGATCCGCAATCCCGCCAAAAGCAATGAGCTCCTCCGTGGTCCTCTTGCAAAGGGTGTGGTCAGGACTCCCATGCCCCTCCCTTATCGTTGATGAAGGAGGGTAGGGTGTGGTGGAGCGAAACTCTGCTGCGAGTGTCAAGGGGGAGGAGGACCGTGAAGACGCCTGCTCACTGATCCCGACCCCTTGACCGCCCACCGGAACGGTCGACCCTCGGCCACCCTGCTCGGCGCAATACTGCGCAGGGGTAACGACACGGGGCTCCTCCCCGCATCTCACCCCCGGCTCGCCACCGTGGATGGAGTGATCCTGTGGGGGGGGTTATAGCACGGGACTCCTTCCCGCACCTGACCCCCAACTTGACCGGAGACGTAGAAGAAAGAAGGACGCCATAGACCTCCTGTCCAAGCGCCCCTCCCGCCGACGAAAGGTCGGGCTCGCATGTCTGGGTGTGATGGGCATCCTGCCCGTGGCCCCCACAATCTGCGGCCTCCCCAAAAGAATCCACCATCGCGCCTGGAGTAGGCTCCGCGATCGTCACATCATCGACTAGGCGTGGCACTGGTGGCAACTCAAGCTCTGTCGGGTCATCTGCCTCGACCCTGGTGCTCCATAACCTACTAGGAGCGGACCCCGGTGCAAATGAACCAAAGAGAAGCATGTTCATCAGAGTAGTGGACGGGGGTGCCTCTTTGGTAGAACTGGCTACCTTATCTGGCTGTGTGGCCGGCCCTTTGTCCGACTCCGTCATAGTATCATCGGGCCCCTTCTCCCGGTTCCCGGGTGCGCCGCCACCCTCGGTCGTATCCATGTCTTGTGTCCCATTTCCCTCCTCGGAAACTGCAGTATCCTCGATCTCAAGCTCTAGTACATAAGTGACTCCAGCATATGTCCATCTGACTATATCTGGTATATGCTCAATACTCGCAACTGTTGGGGAACGTAGTAATTTCAAAATTTTCCTACGCACACGCAAGATCATGGTGATGGCATAGCAACGAGAGGGGAGAGTGATGTCCACGTACCCTCATAGACCGTAAGCGGAAGCGTTATGACAACGCGGTTGATGTAGTCGTACGTCTTCACGATCTGACCGATCCAAGCACCGAACGTACGGCACCTCCGATTTCAGCACACGTTTAGCTCGATGACGATCCCCGGGCTCCGATCTAGCAAAGCTTCGGGGATGAGTTCCGTCAGCACGACGGCGTGGTGACGATGATGATGTTCTACCGGTGCAGGGCTTCGCCTAAACTGCACGACGATATGACCGAGGTGGAATATGGTGGAGGGGGACACCGCACACGGATAAGGAACGATCCGTAGATCAACTTGTGTGTCCTAGGGTGCCCCCCTGCCCCCGTATATAAAGGAGCAAGGGGGGAGGCCGGCCGGCCCTAGAGGGCGCGCCAGGAGGAGGAGTCCTCCTCCTAGTAGGAGTAGGACTCCCCCTTTCCTACTACTAGGAGGGGAAAGGAAGGGGGAGAGGGGGAAGGAAAGAGGGGGGCGCTGCCCCCCCCTCCTAGTCCAATTCGGACCAGAGGGAGAGGGGGCGCGCAGCCCACCCTGTTCGCCCCTCTCTCTTTCCACTAAGGCCCATGTGGCCCATTATCTCTCTCACGGGGGTTCCGGTAGACCTCCGGCACTCCGATTTTCTCCGAAAACATCCGGTGTCCGAATATAGTCGTCCAATATATCAATCTTTATGTCTCGACCATTTCGAGACTCCTCGTCATGTCCGTGATCACATTCGGGACTCCGAACAAACTTCGGTACATCAAAACTTATAAACTCATAATAAAACTGTCATCGTAACGTTAAGCGTGC
>NW_021199949.1:0-1260 GCF_002162155.2 Triticum dicoccoides
GAATTCGCTTACAACAACAGCTATCAATCTAGCTTGGGTAAAGCCCCTTTTGAATTTCTCTATGGACGACGGTGTCGAACACCCCTTAACTGGTCAGAGACCGGGGAAAGACAATTCTTTGGCCCGGATATGATTCAGGAAGCAGAAGAACAAGTTCGTATCGTTCGTGAAAAGTTGAAAACAGCCCAATCTCGTCAAAAGAGTCAATATGACCGAAAACATAAGGCTATGACTTTCGAGGTTGACGAGAAGGCTTATCTTCGGGTCACCCCTCTGAAGGGAACCCATCGTTTCGGTATCAAAGGCAAATTGGCTCCTCATTACATTGGACCTTTTCGCATTCTCGCCAAACGAGGAGAAGTTGCCTACCAGTTGGAACTACCTCCGCACCTCTCCAGAGTCCACGATGTCTTCCATGTTTCTCAACTCAGGCGTTGCTTCTCGGATCCTATCCGTGAAGTGGATCACGAAACGCTTGATCTCCAAGATAATCTTACATATCGAGAGTACCCCATTCGTATCCTCGATCAGGCCGAACGTACCACCCGACGTCATAATATCAAGTTTCTCAAAGTTCAATGGTCGCACCATTCTGAGGATGAAGCAACCTGGGAAAGGGAGGATCGTCTTCGACTTGAGTATCCCGCCTTCTTCCCGGAGGAACCCAAATCTCGGGACGAGATTCTTTTGAGTGGGGGTGAGTTGTCACACCCTAGCTAGTCATGCATTAGAGTGTTGCATCATGTTTACTCTTTCATCAGAAACTTGAAATGGGGATCTATGAAACCCTCAGAATCATTTCTGAAAATGATCCAAATAAAAATTTCTCCAAAAAGGTCCAAGAAAATGCTCATGTTGCTCTCTGAAAATATTGGACAGAGATAAAAATCAAACCAATATTTTTAAGAGCTCATAGGTATTTATTTTGGGCATTTGGAATTAATGCATAAATATTTGCATTGGAAATATATTAGTTATATATATTAATATATGTCCAAATATTATGCCAATTATAAAGGAGCTCTGGAATAATATATCTAGCTCCTGCAAAAATTGGCATAAGGTAAATAAATGATTTAATATATTATTTAAATCAAAACAAATGTCAGAAAATTAAAAAAACAGAAATAAATAAAAGGGAGAAGCTTACCTGGGCTCCTCCCTGTGCAGCCCAGCCAGCTGGCCGGCCCAGCCAGCAGGCGGCCCAGCCCGCCTCCCTCCTCTGTCGTCTTCGTCCTCGACAGAGGGAGGGGAGTGTGG
>NW_021199950.1:0-752 GCF_002162155.2 Triticum dicoccoides
AGCCACATCATCAATTTACAACCCTTTCTGACTACGTTTGTTATTTTTCATGCATTTACTGATTATTTTGAGCTATAAGACCATGAAATTAAAAAGCATTTGAAATGAACTCTGAAAAGGTTCCAAGTTGGAATGGTATCATAATTTCACCCACATAGCATGTGAGAGAAAGTAGAGAGGGTTACGGCAAAAACTGGATGCACTTCCTGTACAAAACGGACAATCTCTTTCGAAGTATCAGGGTTTCATATGGAAACTCGTTTGTTACAAAGGGATTTCATTTTTTTGAACTTATTTGAACTCCATTGTTTTTCTGTGTTCAAAATGCACCATTCAAAGCCACATCATCAATTTACAACCCTTTCTGTCTACATTTGTTATTTTCATGCATTTACTGATTATTTTGAGCTATAAGACCATGAAATTGAAAAGAATTTGAAATGAACTCTGAAAAGGTTTCAAGTTGGCATGGTATCATCATGTCACCCACATAGCATGTGCGAAAAGTAGAGAGGGTTATGGCAAAAACTAGATGCACTTCGTGTACAAACGGACAATCTCTTTCGAAGTATCAGGGTTTCATACGGAAACTCGTCTGTTACAAAGGGATTTCATTTTTTTGAACTTATTTGAACTCCATTGTTTTTATGTGTTCAAAATGCACCATTCAAAGCCACATCATCAATTTACAACCTTTTCTGACTACATTTGTTATTTTTCATGCATTTACTGATTATTTTGAGCTATATGAC
>NW_021199951.1:0-1009 GCF_002162155.2 Triticum dicoccoides
TGGTGATGATTCTGTGTTGAATGACTTATTGCATGTTTGCTTATTTAAGCATGTTGTAGCATGTAAATTTGATGCAAGTAAGGTTTATTCACCAATGTTGGGATGGTTTAATGATGAACATTGTCAATCTTTTGAAATGAATAAGAGCTTCACTTATATGTGCAAACTGAGTTGCAATATTTTCAT
Organism: Triticum dicoccoides; assembly: GCF_002162155.2. NCBI lineage: Eukaryota > Viridiplantae > Streptophyta > Magnoliopsida > Poales > Poaceae > Triticum > Triticum dicoccoides. The sequence continues at coordinate 187 of NW_021199951.1, forward strand.
GCCTTCTACTTCTTGTGCTATTTTTTTGGCTTTAGATTTTATGAACTATGCAAGTTACTCATCTATTCATGTGTCATATATGCAAAAATCAAGGGAAGTAAAAATGGATGACATATACATATACAACATGTACACCTTGTCTCTTTTGTTAGCCACATTTCAGATTAAGCAACGCCGAGGACGGCTTTATTTTCAAGAAGGGGAGGATGATGAGGACATGACTACCTTGTATATGACCCAAAATATTGCATATATGCATATTTGTCAGGTGATTTCTAGTGCAAACTATTCAATAATCTATTTATGTTATCCAGAACAAAAATACTTCACACACTTTTGTGTTTTGTCTAATTGCAGGTGTATGGGACATTTGTACAATCCACATGAAGATAAGGAAGAAAGAGATGTTTATTTGCTGTCCAAAAAGTTCTCTCACGTCACTTTTGGCCCAAGAGAAGATAGAGTCCAAGTCTCTCACGTTCTGGATTCAGATTCGGACTGCACAGACATACCTGACTCAAAACGCACACAAGTTTTTCATACGGACTCCGAATTGGGTGATTCTTTTTTTGTTGGAAACTAGATTTCGTGCACTTTCCAACCCAATTGGAATCACCTTCAAATTCGTCCGGAGCGTTGAGTTGTGGACGAAACAATCTGATGCTGTAGCAGAATCCGAGTCAAACTACAAGTCCAAAGGTGTTACATCACCTCCACTTGGGCCCATTGGCCTTGTACGACCTAGATTTAGTTTTAGGCTGCCTTGGGACGTCCTCCCACCTCCTTGGCCTCCACCCCTTGCTCCTATATAAGTAGATCCATC
>NW_021199952.1:0-1960 GCF_002162155.2 Triticum dicoccoides
ATACTTTTAAACAACCGTCTCTTCTTTATTTTATTGAATGAACTTTTGGCACGGAGCTTCCACTAATAGCCGAGGTGGAGGCATTCGTGAACATCCGAGTGAATGACATGCATAGTGAAGTAGTGTAAAGTAACTAGTTGAGACTATCTGTATCAAGAGTGATGTACGTTTCCTACTTGTATTATATATGGGGGATGGAAGCCACCAAGATTAAGGTCTAGCTCGGTAACATCAGAATAATATAAAGATATATTGAATTGTTACAAATGTAACTCACTTGTGATTAACCTTGTATCTAATTTTTCTCTTAATGTTCTATTTGGTGTTACTCAAAGCGCTTTGTAATTCCAGCAGCTACCTTCCACGCCCTTCTCCATACCAGGTATTTTTTTGGGAGGCACCGGAAGAATCGGTTTTTGGAAAAACTCATAAATCTCGGTATTTTACCTCCCAAAGAATTCAATTGAATTTTAAATTCTATTTTATTGTGTATAAATATAAGTATGTAACCTGTAAATCATCAAATATGGTAGAGCATGCCCTGGTGGGAAATACCCTTTAGTTCCTGGGTGTATATACACCTCACGTAGAAAATAATAATGATAATAATAAGTCACAAAACTTTGGAACTTTTTTTACAATAAATTTGACTTTCTTTTGCTCTAATTCAGTCTCTTTCTTTGGTTTTGCAACCAACAGATTGTTGGTGTTCTGCAACCTTCGGGCATATAACAATTGGGCGTGCGACAAATATTTTTAAACAACCGCCTTCTTTGTTTCAGTGAATGGAATTTTGGCATGGAGCTTCCATTAATAGTCATTTGTGAATAACCGAGTGAATAAAATTCACGGGAAGGCAGTGCAACTAACTAACTAGTTTTGACTTACGTTTGCAAATTTCTTATATTATATATGGGATGGAATCTACCAAGATTAAAGTGTAGCTCGGCAACATCAAAGTAATACACCACAGGATTAAATTAAAAAGTGCTTTGAGTACCACGAAACAACAAATTGCCAGTGAATATACAGAGGGAAACTCTAGTGCGTTACATTTGTAATAATTTAATCCAGTGGTGTATTACTTTGATGTTGCCGAGCTACACCTTACTATTGGTGGATTCCATCCCATATATAATATAAGAAATTAGGAAACGTATGTCACTCATACGGATAGTATAAACTTGTTAGTTAGTTGCACTACTTTCCCGTGAATTTAATTCACTCGGTTATTCACAAATGACTATTAATGCAAGCTCCATGCCAAAATTCCATTCACTGAAACAAAGAAGGCGGATGTTTAAAAATATTTGTCGCACGCCCAATTGTTATAAGCCCAAAGATTGCAGAACACCAACCATCTGTTGGTTGCAAAACCAAAGAAAGAGACTGAATTAGTGCAAAAGAAAGTCAAATTTATTGTAAAAAGTTTCCAAACTTTTGTAACTTATTATTATCATTATTATTTTCTATGTGAGGTGTATATACACCCAGGAACTAAAGGGTATTTCCCACTAGGGCATGCTCTACCATATTTGATGATTTACAGGTTACATACTTATATTTATACCCAATAAAATAGAATTCAAAATTCATTTGAATTCTATGGGTGGTAAAATACCGAGATTTCTGAGTTTTCCCAAATACCGATTCTTCGGTGCCTCTCAAAAAAACACCTAGTATGGAGAAGGGCGTGGAAGGTGGCTGCTGGAATTACAAAGAGCTTTGAGTAACACCAAATAGAAAATTACACGAAAAATTAGATACAAGGTTAATCACAAGTGAGTTACATTTGTAACTATTCAATCTATCTTTATGTTATTCTGATATTACCGAGCTAGACCTTAATCTTGGCGGCATCCATCCCCCAGATATAATACAAGTAGGAAACGTACATCACTCTTGATACAGATAGTCTCAACTAGTTACTTACACTACTTCACTGTGCATGTCATTCACT
>NW_021199953.1:0-1222 GCF_002162155.2 Triticum dicoccoides
TCGAGGGTCGACTCGCCGACTTTGAAAGAGCAAACCTAGTCGCGCTACAACACATAGACGTGGTCGATCCTTGGGTGGTAGAGCACAAAACCTTTATTGAGAAGACGTACAATGACTGAGGCCAACAGTGGACGGATGGAGATATAATGAAAGAGCACAACTCATGTTTCATGCGTTGGTTCAAGCAGAAGCTTCTGTCGTACCCTTTACATGCGGATTCTTCCGCGGAAGAACAACTCATATTCGCCTTGTCACAGGGCGCCGAGCGCAACCTGATGACCTACGAGGCGTACGATATCAACGGCTACACATTCTACACCGAGAATAAGGACATGAAGAGCGATGGTTATCAGAACTCCGGGGTAACGATGGAATCCTACACCGGTAATGACAAGGACAGATACTACGGAAGGATCGAGGATTTTTGGGAGCTGAGCTACGCTGGAGAGAAGGTCCCGATGTTCCGTGTCAGATGGGCCAAGAGCGTCCTAAAAGAAGACCGGTTTTTCACCACCATGGTTATACCCGAAGCCAAATCCAAGACCGCGGGCCAAACGTCATCGCGAAAAATGAGCCATGGGTACTGGCTTCCCAAGTGGACCAATGCTTCTTCATTACCGACCTGTCAAAGCCCAATCGTGTTGTCGTGAGGAGAGGAAAAAGGAAGATCATCGGAATGGATGGAGTAGCCAATGAGCAAGTCTTCGACAAGTACGGCGACCCGAAGATCGAACATGACGACGACGATGAAGTAGCTGCACACACCACAAGAAGCAGGACCACCCTACCTAAAGGACGTCCGTTCCACAGAAGAACTCCATTTGCGAAAAAGAAGGGCAAGAAGATTGTGAACAGATAGCTACCTAAGATCGATTGTATTTAAATCGTAGTCTTCATTTCTCGATTGTATTTCATGGGCACTTCTTGGTATCATGAATATTTTTAAATTTCACGGGCACTTTTTGAATTCATGAGGACACTCGATCTCGATCCCCCTCCACCGCCGCCGACGAGCACCCGACCCCCCGCACCCTCCCCCGCTCCACCGCCGCCAACGAGCACCCCCCGCACCCTCCCCCGCTCCACCGCCGCCGCCGATGGTATTTTCATGTAACAAATTTGAACATATTTTTAAAAAAATTATTACTGTTTTTATTAAAAAATATTACTGTTATGATTTAAACAAGTTTGAACATATTTAAACACAAACAAAAATCAAACA
>NW_021199954.1:0-1142 GCF_002162155.2 Triticum dicoccoides
CAAGTGGTATCAGTTTTCAGGTTGCTCGGTGAGAATTTCCAGTTTTCCTAGATTAGATTTATTTTCTTACCTATTGTCCAAGAAAAAGCCACAAAAAAGAGTTAGATCTATTCATCCTTGGTCCAAGCCAGTCTGAGCCTTTGCAATTTTCTTTTCATTGCTTGCATAGTTGAATTATCGGTTGCATCGTCGTGTCGAGTTGCTGGTCTTAGTGTCTAGTTCGTTTAGAGTTTCGAGTTCTGTTCACATTAGTCACGCCACCGCTGCATCATTATCTCTTCCGCTGTCCACCACCCATCCATCAATTTCCACCACGTGCTACCCATCATTCATTGTCATAATAATAGTTGAGATCGTTCACATCTTCACTTGATCCAATCTGCATCTTATCTAGTTTGTTTTGGAAAGAGGGAGAAAAAAAGAGAGAAAAAAAACAAGAGAAAAAAATGAGAAAAAAAAAGTCAGAGAAAAAAAAAGGAGAGAAAGAAAAAAAAGTGTGAGGAAAAAAAAGAGAGAAGAAAAAAAACAAAAAAATCGGCACAAACTTTTTCAGAGGAAAGTTGGAGACAAAGTTGTTGATATATCCTGCTTGGCTGTTGTTTCACCTCATTATCTTTACTGCCGTTGTGATCTTCATTTATATCTTGCTGTCCAGAGCTACTTAGTGTCCTTCATTGATGCTAGTTGTGCTACGACGTGACCTCATTAGTGTTCTAGGCTCGCGTCTCTAGTTCGGTCTAGCCTAGGACCAGCACAGTACCGTCGTTGAGCGTTTATTCAACGTTGCATCTTTGAATTGATTATTGCTAATCTTTTGCTACCATATATAGCCAACCCAGCTCCACATATTTCTACACCGTGTATACGTACGCTCCCCTGGCAATCGCTTTACTCAATATTCGGAGTTACTTGACACCGCTGGTTGCCGATCACCGCCTGCTGCATGGTAAGAACTTGTAAGACATTGATATTTGCTTTACTGTGAGCGTTTTACCACCACATCCTAGTAGTTATAGGAACATTATTTTTGGGTTTTGTTTCTTGTTCTACTAATCATGACAGGATCCAGAGTCAATTCATGGGCTTTGTCGATCGCGGGGGACGTGCCACCACCTTTGCAAATACCACAACCGTCACGAGAG
>NW_021199955.1:0-4833 GCF_002162155.2 Triticum dicoccoides
TGGCCTCTTCAAAATTGTTCAGCACATCTTGCACCTGTTCAGTCATCATTTGCTGAAACTTATCATGAAGCTCCTTGTTCGATAAATTCTCCCAGTCAATCTCGTCGGCTTGTGATCCTGGCATGGTTAGCAGCAATAGAAACACACAAGAATATGATCCTACAGACTACGAACAAGTGGTGGTGGTGGGTGTCACAAATCCATCAAGCAAAACTCAAATTCTTACCAGTTCTTACCCAGCAGCAGGCGGTGATCGGCAACCGTTGTAGTCAAAAACTCTCAAAGCTTGGATAGAGCGATTACCAGGGAGAGTCAAACACACGACGTAGATGTATGTGGAGCTGGGAAGGCTTATAGTATGGTAGCAAAAAGGGTCAGCAATAATCAATTCAGAGATGCAAAGTTGAATAAACGCTCAACGACGGTACTGTGCTGGTCCTAGGCTAGACTGTGCTAGAGACGCGAGCCTAGAACACCAACAAAATCACGGCGCGGCACGTAAACAAGGGAAAAGCACACTGAATTTTTTTTTTCGCTCTTTTTTTTTTGCGAAAAATCACTATAATGGCGAGTGTCTCAAAACTCTTCCTAGCTCAAACGGACAGGATGGGCACGAAATTTTTTTCGACCAATTTTTTTTTTTTTCGACTGCCCGGACCCAAAAACTGGAAACGGGTCAAAAAAAACTTCCTATAATGGCACCTGTCTCAAAACACTCAGAAACACCTAAAAATAGGATAGCCAGAAATTTTTTCAAAAAATGCGTTTTCGAAAAATTTTGGGCCTAAACGGAGCGTGGCTACCCGACTCTTTTTTTTTTTCCGAAACCTACTCCGGCAAGGAAACACGAATCGGAATCTAGATGGATCCCGAAAACAAACCTAATATGCAAGGAACTCGGATTGGTGGTGGATATATGGTGGTGGTATATGGCAGCGGTGGTGGTAGCGGTGGTAGTATATGGATATGGATCGGTGGTGGTATATGGACATGGACTGGTGGTGGTATATGGATACGGATTCGGAGCGGTGGCGGATAAGCGGTGGTGGTAGATGGCAGGGGCGATGATGATGGTGCGGCGGCGGCGTGACAACTTATGACCAGAACTCGAAACTCTAAAAGACTAGACTCTAAGACCAGCAACTAGACACGACGATGCAACCGCAAATTCAACAAAGCAAAACCCTAAAAAGATTATGCAAAGGCTCAGATTGGTTCGGATATGATGAACTAACCCTAGTTTTTTTTTGTGGCTTTTTTCGTGGACTGTAGGTATGAAGAACAGACTCGATCTAAACTACGAAAAACTGTAAAATCTCACCGAGCAACCTGGAAATCTGATACCACTTGATAGAGGCGGGGGTGTCCCGATCTTTCGATGAGATGATAACTATCAATTTGGTGGAGACGACTTTGACGATCCGACTACAAACGTGCACGACGTTGCGCCTTAGCAATCGCTAAACCAATCTCCTGAGATTACTGACGATGCCGGAAGCACGGTCAGCCTGACCACGAAGGTCTATTCCTGCAAGCAATCGAAGAACGAGCAAGAATATGATAAAGCAATCTGAATATTGCAAATATATATGAGGTATTGATAATGGTGGGGATGTGTAAGCGGTCTTGGTCTGGTCGTTGGACACAAATGAAGTACACGAAGTTGCAATGGCTAACTTTTAACTAAACAAATCCCAAAGTCTAAACGATGCCCTAAGGGCTGTATATATGGAGGAAGAGGGGGGGAATTTCGTGGCCCTTGGTGGAGGGGTCCGAAATCAACCCTATCTCTTGTTTCCCCACACATACGGACTCTAAAAATAGCCTATACTTATGTATTTCGAAATTACATGGGCCTGGCCCAATAATAAGGTGACGCAGCACCTAAAATAGCCTCGGGACGAAATTTATGAAGTGGCATCTTGTATATTTCGTCCAAGGCTTCATGCACCCATTATGGTGGCTTCAAAGTCCTGAAATCATCACTTGTAACTCCGTTCTTGTTTCCCTTGCGCATGCCATCATCTCCATGCTTGTTCTTGCTCCAATGTTCATCCTTCTCCAAGCTAGGCCCTTCATTTGTAAGCAAAACAAATGTATCCAATTTAGGCAGCATCATATTCTCATGAACATTAGAATCATTACCAAGAAACGAAAGTACCTGGTAATTTAGTTGGCGTGCACGAGCTCTAGTAACTGGTCCAGTATGTATAGCAGCAGGGGCTGTGGGTGTAACAATTGTATTGATGTCCTCATCAGTTGTTGTTGTTGTTGTTGGAGAGGTGCGTTAGCTGCAGCGGGTGGTGGTGGTGGAAGACGCGCGAGCAATTCATTAAACTTGTTATCGAGCTTTGTTTCGAACGTCTTCTCAAAGCCAGTGATCTTCTCCATGGCCTCTTCAAAATTGTTCAGCACATCTTGCACCTGTTCAGTCATCATTTGCTGAAACTTATCATGAAGCTCCTTGTTCGATAAATTCTCCCAGTCAATCTCGTCGGCTTGTGATCCTGGCATGGTTAGCAGCAATAGAAACACACAAGAATATGATCCTACAGACTACGAACAAGTGGTGGTGGTGGGTGTCACAAATCCGTCAAGCAAATCTCAAATTCTTACCAGTTCTTACCCAGCAGCAGGCGGTGATCGGCAACCGTTGTAGTCAAAAACTCTCAAAGCTTGGATAGAGCGATTACCAGGGAGAGTCAAACGCACGACGTAGATGTATGTGGAGCTGGGAAGGCTTATACTATGGTAGCAAAAAGGGTCAGCAATAATCAATTCAGAGATGCAAAGTTGAATAAACGCTCAACGACGGTACTGTGCTGGTCCTAGGCTAGACTGTGCTAGAGACGCGAGCCTAGAACACTAACAAAATCACGGCGCGGCACGTAAACAAGGGAAAAGCACACTCTGGAATTTTTTTTTCGCTCTTTTTTTTTTGCGCTCTTTTTTTTTTGCGCTGCTTTTTTTTTGCGCTGCTTTTTTTTTGTTGCGAAAAATCACTATAATGGCGAGTGTCTCAAAACTCTTCTTAGCTCAAACTGACAGGATGGGCACGAAATTTTTTTGACCAAATTTTTTTTTTGACTGTCCGGACCCCAAAACTGGAAACGGGTCAAAAAAAACTTCCTATAATGGCACCTGTCTCAAAACACTCAGAAACACCTAAAAATAGGATAGCCAGAAATTTTTTCGAAAAATGCGTTTTCGAAAAATTTTGGGCCTAAACGGAGCGTGGCTACCCGACTCTTTTTTTTTTCCGAAACCTACTCCGGCAAGGAAACATGAATCGGAATCTAGATGGATCTCGAAAACAAACCTAATATGACAAGAACTCAGATTGGTGGTGGATATATGGTGATGAGGACATGACTACCTTGGATATGACCAAAAATATTGCATATATGCATATTTGTCAGGTGATTTCTAGTGCAAACTATTCAATAATCTATTTATGTTATCCAGAACAAAAATACTTCACACACTTTTGTGTTTTGTCTAATTGCAGGTGTATGGGACATTTGTACAATCCACATATGAAGATAAGGAAGAAAGAGATGTTTATTTACTGTCCAAAAAGTTCTCTCACGTCACTTTTGGCCCAAGAGAAGATAGAGTCCAAGTCTCTCACGTTCTGGATTCAGATTCGGACTGCACAGACATACCTGACTCAAAACGCACACAAGTTTTTCATACGGACTCCGAATTGGGTGATTCTATTTTTGTTGGAAACTAGATTTCGTGCACTTTCCAACTCAATTGGAATCACCTTCAAATTCGTCCGGAGCGTTGAGTTGTGGACGAAACAATCTGATGCTGCAGCAGAATCCGAGTCAAACTACAAGTCCAAAGGTGTTACATCACCTCCACTTGGGCCCATTGGCCTTGTACGACCTAGATTTAGTTTTAGGCTGCCTTGGGACGTCCTCCCACCTCCTTGGCCGCCACCCCTTGCTCCTATATAAGTAGATCCATCTAGTAGCTTTTCCTGGGGATTTGTTTAGTTAAAAGTTAGCCATTGCAACTTCGTGTACTTCGTTTGTGTCTAACGACCAGACCAAGACCGCTTCCGGATCCCCACCATTATCAATACCTCATATATATGTGCAATATTCAGATTGTTTTATCATATTCTTGCTCGTTCTTCGATTGCTTGCAGGAATAGACCTTCGTGGTCAGGCTGACCGTGCTTCCGGCATCGTCAGTAACCTCAGGAGATTGATTTAGCGATTGCTAAGGCGCAACGTCATGCACGTTTGTAGCCAGATCGTCAAAGTCGTCTCCACCAAATCGATAGTTATCATCTCATCGAAAGATCGGGACACCCCGCCTCTATCAAGTGGTATCAGTTTTCAGGTTGCTCGGTGAGAATTTCCAGTTTTTCCTAGATTAGATTTATTTTCTTACCTATTGTCCAAGAAAAAGCCACAAAACAAAAGTTAGATCTATTCATCCTTTGTCCTAGCCAGACTGAGCCTTTGCAATTCTTTTTTCATTGTTTGCATTATTGAATTATCGGTTGCATCGCCGTGTCGAGTTGCTGGTCTTAGTGTTTAGTTCCTTTAGAGTTTCGAGTTCTGTTCACATTAGTCACGCAGCCGCTGCATCATTATCCCATCCGCTGTCCACCATCCCATCCACCAATTTCCACCATGTGCTACGCACTATTTATTGTCATAATCATAGTTGAGGTCACTCACATCTTCGCCTGATCGAATCTGCATCTTATCTAGTTTGTCTTGGAAAGAGGGAGAAAAAGAAGATAAAGAAAAAAAAAGAGAGAAAAAAGGAAAGAAAAAAAAAGAAAAAGAGGGAGAAGAAAAAGAAAAAAAA
>NW_021199955.1:4843-5599 GCF_002162155.2 Triticum dicoccoides
CCGCTGTCCACCATCCCATCCACCAATTTCCACCATGTGCTACGCACTATTTATTGTCATAATCATAGTTGAGGTCACTCACATCTTCGCCTGATCGAATCTGCATCTTATCTAGTTTGTCTTGGAAAGAGGGAGAAAAAGAAGATAAAGAAAAAAAAAGAGAGAAAAAAGGAAAGAAAAAAAAAAGAAAAAGAGGGAGAAGAAAAAGAAAAAAAAGGCGTGAGAAAAAAAAAGAGAGAAGAAAAAAAAATTGGATCTATCTAGAATCAATCTCGTACCTGAATTCGGATTGGAATCTCTTTTGCGCACTGTTCAGTAAAACAGGTGTATCTTCCTCATACGAAGTCAGTTTTGGCTCCGTGAGTACTCAAATTGAAGATAGCGACGAGCCGCATCTAAATAGTTGCAGAAGCTAGTTCAATATTTGACACCTCAAAATCGGCTTCTAAATAGGTCTTTTTGCCCTCCGAAGTTCGTGAACACAACTTGTTCCAATTTTTCAGGCCAGTTTTAGAATTCTTTGACTCCTCATATCAACTCGGAATTGAGTGATTCTTTTTGCATTGGAAAGCTTGAGTTAGTAGCATTCTTTGAAAGAATTTATCAGAAAATTGTCTCAAACTTTTCAAGAGGAAAGTTGGAGAGAGAGTTGTTGTATATCCTGCTTGGCAGTTGTTTTTCATCATTATCTTCACTGCCGTTGTGATCTTCACTTATATCTTGCTGTCAAGAGCTACTTAGTATCCTTCATTGATG
>NW_021199956.1:0-726 GCF_002162155.2 Triticum dicoccoides
CTTATTAGGTTTGTTTTCGGGATCCATCTAGATTCCGATTCGTGTTTCCTTGCCGGAGTAGGTTTCGAAAAAAAAAAGAGTCGGGTAGCCACGCTCCGTTTAGGCCCAAAATTTTTCGAAAACGCATTTTTTGAAAAAATTTCTGGCTATCCTATTTTTAGGTGTTTCTGAGTGTTTTGAGACAGGTGCCATTATAGGAAGTTTTTTTTGACCCGTTTCCAGTTTTTGGGTCCGGGCAGTCGAAAAAAAAAAAAATTGGTCGAAAAAATTTCGTGCCCATCCTGTCAGTTTGAGCTAGGAAGAGTTTTGAGACACTCGACATTATAGTGATTTTTCGCAAAAAAAAAGCAGCGCAAAAAAAAAGAGAGCGCAAAAAAAAAAGAGCGAAAAAAAAATTCAGAGTGTGCTTTTCCCTTGTTTACGTGCCGCGCCGTGATTTTGTTAGTGTTCTAGGCTCGCGTCTCTAGCACAGTCTAGCCTAGGACCAGCACAGTACCGTCGTTGAGCGTTTATTCAACTTTGCATCTCTGAATTGATTATTGCTGACCCTTTTTGCTACCATATTATAAGCCTTCCCAGCTCCACATACATCTACGTCGTGCGTTTGACTCTCCCTGGTAATCGCTCTATCCAAGCTTTGAGAGTTTTTGACTACAACGGTTGCCGATCACCGCCTGCTGCTGGGTAAGAACTGGTAAGAATTTGAGATTTGCTTGACGGATTTGT
>NW_021199957.1:0-1222 GCF_002162155.2 Triticum dicoccoides
TATTGATAACTTCCATAGTCTGCCAGGTTCCATAAAGGTAGCCTTCCTGGGTCATACAAATTTGGGAATTCTTCAGAGCCTTCAAATTCTCCAAGTCTTCGGAGTCTTCAACAGTTGTAGTTTCCATTTACACGGTAAAATCCTCTTCATTCCAAATGGTCTTAGTTGTCCGATATCTTGTCTCCTTGGAGTGGTCTCATCAGTCAAATCTTCGAGTGGTCAAAAGGGAAAAGGGGTATGGTCTCACTAAAAAGGGAATATTTGAATAAACTCAGAAGAGAAGAGAGGTAAAAGATCTTTTTGAAAATGAAGTTGTAGAGAAAAATCTTTCCTATGGGCTTGTCATTTTCTAGGGTCACGTCCTACAGTCAACATGTGCTCTGATACCATCTTGTAGCGACCCGACCCGAATCGATCAAGTCTCTGTGCTTTCGTGTCATCCCTGGATCGGTATGCTGACACACACAGTACTCGAAGGATTTATAACAGAGGTAAATCACATGTATAAAGTAACGTAAAAACTATTACCTCAAATCCAAAATATAGCGGAAGCAACAAGGTTGTGGATTCCCATCAACACCAACGGCAAAGTTGAGTATAGGAAATCGTAACCCTAACGTACCACTTACTCGTCGTCTGAAAAGTCTGCAACATGAAAAGTTGCAGCCCGAAAACGGGTCAGCACATGGAATATGCTGGCAATGTAACACATAGAGAGTAATGAAAGAATAGGCTATACTACATGCATATATGGCTGGTGGTAAAGCTCTACGGTTACAGTTTTGCGAAAAGCCAATTTTTCCCTACTACAAAGGAATAAATTTATTTAACTATCATGATGGTTGTGAAACATTGAGAATGGTTGACAGCATTCTCAATCCCAATTAAAAATAATTAAAACCCAACAACATTAATTAGAAGTAACATGTTGAGATTCACAATGATATTCAAGTACTAGATACTCAAAACGTCCATAACCGGGGACACGGCTAATCATGATTAGTTTGTTACTCTGCAGAGGTTGCGCACTTTTCCCCACATGACTCGATCGCCTCCGTTTGTTTTCTCGCACTGCATGGTGTTTGAGAGACGGATGACCGAGACATAGTCTTTCAGAAGCACTAGCACCTTACATGTGGGGTAGACCGGTACACCTACATCCCCTACATCTGCTAGTCCACCCCGTAAGAGTTCGCACAACTTAGTCAACTATGCTAGAGCC
>NW_021199958.1:0-1095 GCF_002162155.2 Triticum dicoccoides
GAACATGCCGAACATCTAAGGCTAGTGTTGCAGAAACTTCGAGAGCATCGCCTTTATGCCAAATTTTCTAAATGTGAATTCTGGTTGTCAGAAGTGACCTATCTGGGTCATGTAATATCTGGTAAAGGTATTGCTGTTAACCCTGAGCGAGTTCAAGCCGTCCTTAATTGGACTCCACCTGAATCGGTCAAGCAAGTTCGGAGTTTTCTAGGCTTAGCGAGCTATTGCCGTCGCTTTGTCGAAAACTTCTCCAAAGTTGCTAAACCTTTAACCGAACTCCTCAAGAAAGATAAAAAGTTCGAATGGACTCCACAATGTGAGCACAGCTTTCAGGAACTGAAAAGACGCCTGACTTCTGCTCCCGTACTGGTACCGCCAGACTTCTCCAAAGACTTTGTTATCTACTGCGACGCCTCGCGACAAGGACTAGGTTGCATCCTTATGCAAGATCGACATGTAATTGACTACGCTTCACGGCAATTGCACCCACATGAGGAGAATTATCCTACTCATGATCTAGAGCTTGCAGCCGTAGTCTATGCACTTAAGACTTGGCGGCATTACCTCCTCGGTAACCGTTGCGAAATAATCACTGATCACCAAAGTCTGAAGTACATTTTCACCCAACCGGATCTGAATCTCAGGCAAAGACGTCGGGTTGAGTTGATCACAGACTTCGACTTAGGGATAACCTACACCCCAGGGAAAGCCAACGTCATGGCTGATGCGCTAAGTCGTAAATCTTATTGTAACAACCTGATGTTACAACAAAGTCAACCGCTTCTCCATGAGGAATTTCGGAAGCTAAACCTTCACATTGTACCTCAAGGTTTTCTTTCCACCTTGGTGGCAAAACCTACTCTTACGGATCAAATCATCGCTGCCCAAAAGCGAGATAAGGGAATATCTAAAATCAAAGAGAACATTGCTAGCGGAGGTGCTAGTTGTTTCTCCACAAATGATCATGGTGTTGTGTACTTTGAGAACCGTCTAGTGGTTCCCAAGAACCAGCATCTACGGCAGTTGATCCTTAAGGAGGCTCATGAATCTCCTCTCACTATTCATCCCGGTAGTACTAAGATGTATCAGGACCTA
>NW_021199959.1:0-1031 GCF_002162155.2 Triticum dicoccoides
AGAAGCCCAGCCATGACTGGATACTGCAGTGCAGTGAGGAAGCTGGAAAAGAAGTTCGAGGGGTTGGAGCTCCATCATATACCCCGACTGAAAAATCAAGCAGCTGATGATCTAGCAAAGATAGGTTCCAAGAGAGAAGCCATTCCGAGTGGTGTGTTCTTGGAGCATATACACACTCCGTCAGTCAAAGAAGATCCTTTCACCGAAGAAACTCCACAGCCCAAGAGTGCCACAGATCCGACTGAGGTTGAAGTCCCAGCGGTGGTCGACTTGATCATGGAGGTCTTGGTGGTCATTCCCGACTGGACAGTTCCATACGTCGCGTATATCCTGAGAAAAGAGCTTCCGGAGGATGAGGAAGAGGCTCGACAGATCGTCCGTCGATCTAAGGCCTTTACCGTAATCAAAGGACAATTGTACAGAGAAAGCGCGACTGGAGTTGGTCAGAAGTGCATAGCACCAGAAGAAGGTCGACTCATCCTCAATGATATCCACTCGAGAACCTGTGGTCATCATGCGTCCTCTCGGACCATCGTGGCCAAAGCATACCGAGCCGGATTTTACTGGCCAAAGGCGAATGAGATGGCAAAAGAGATAGTGGACAAGTGCGAGGGATGTCAGTTCTACTCGAATATGTCGCACAAGCCTGCGTCGGCTCTGAAGACCATCCCACTCGTCTGGCCTTTCGCAGTATGGGGATTGGACATGGTCGGTCCTTTGAGAACAGGACGAAGTGGCTTCACGCATGTACTGGTGGCAGTCGACAAGTTCACCAAGTGGATCGAGGCTAAACCAATCAAGAACCTTGACACCGGTACTGCTGTTAGCTTCATCAGGGAACTAATATTCAGATATGGAGTCCCGCACAGCATCATTACGGATAATGGGTCGAACTTTGACTCGGAGGAATTCAGAGATTTCTGCAACTCCCAAGGCACACGGGTCGACTACGCTTCAGTCGCCCATCCGCAGTCGAATGGACAAGCAGAGCGAGCTAATGGACTGATTCTTAAGGGATTGAAGCCCCGACT
>NW_021199960.1:0-985 GCF_002162155.2 Triticum dicoccoides
AGGGCATCGTTTAGACTTTGGGTTTTGTTTAGATTAAAAGTTCGCCATAGCTGCAACTTCGCGTACTTCGTTTGTGTTCAACGACCAGACAAAGGCGTCACAGAACCCCACCTTGATCAATAAAGCTTTCATCTTATATTCGCAATATCCAGATTGCAATCTTAGTTTCTTGCTTGTTCTTCATTTGCTCGCAGGAAACAGACCCTCGTGGTCAGGTTGATCGTGCTCCGGCGTGGTCAATAACCTCTCGGAGTTGGTTTAGCGATTGCTAAGGCGCGACGTCCTCGCACGTTCGTAGTCGGATCGTCAAAGTCGACTTCCACCAAAGCGATATCCATCATCTCATCGAAAGACGGGACACCTCCGCCTCTATCAAGTGGTATCAGATTTCCAGGTTGCTCGGTGAGATTTTACAGTTTTTCGTAGTTTAGATCGAGTCTGTTCTTCATACCTACAGTCCAAGAAAAAGCCACAAAAAAAAATTAGGGTTAGTTCATCATATCCGAACCAATCTAAGCCTTTGCTGATAAAGGCAAAGGTGTCCCGTCTTTCGATGAGATGGTGGATTTCGCTTTGGTGGAAGTCGACTTTGACGATCCGACTACGAACGTGCGAGGACGTCGCGCCTTAGCAATCGCTAAACCAACTCCGAGAGGTTATTGACCACGCCGGAGCACGATCAACCTGACCACGAGGGTCTGTTTCCTGCGAGCAAACGAAGAACAAGCAAGAAACTGAGATTGCAATCTGGATATTGCGAATATAAGATGAAAGCTTTATTGATCAAGGTGGGGTTCTGTGACGCCTTTGTCTGGTCGTTGAACACAAACGAAGTACGCGAAGTTGCAGCTATGGCGAACTTTTAATCTAAACAAAACCCAAAGTCTAAACGATGCCCTAAGGGCTGTATATATGGAGGAAGAGGGGGGGAATTTCGTGGCCCTTGGTGGAGGGGTCCGAAATCAACCCTATCTCTTGTTTCCCC
>NW_021199961.1:0-1070 GCF_002162155.2 Triticum dicoccoides
AGGTGAATCCTTGCAATGATTTAGATGGATCTCCGTGATAATTAGAGCTTGGAACTCCGGGAAAAAGAGAAGATGAAACAAATGAAACCGAGAATTTTAAGGGCCTCCGGAATAAAGAATTAATCACTTGGATGAACAAGAATAAGAATTATGTTATGCTTATCCTTCACCAATTAAATTGACGACAATCAACGGATTTGGCATACTACTTATTCTCGTAGAAAGGATTAAAAGAGATATAGCGTAAACTTGAGAAGGTCTTCAACGAACCACCGGTAGGATTGGAACAACAAATGAATTGATATGATGAACAAGGAAGAGAGATCTTGAAAGAACCACCGTAAGAATTGAAAATGATCGAAGTAGGGGTGCATCACCGGTAAGAATCAGCAAATGAACGAAGGTGCTTGAGACAAACTAGATACATGAGAACAAAGAGATCAAGAACTGATTAGAGGATATTCGATAGATGCACCAGCAAGATAGGAGAATGATAACTGACGGCTGAGAATGAATAAACCTGAATTGATGAACTCCGGATGACAAACTGAGAAGACTCTTGAATATCTCCTTATGGGTGAAAAAGATTCTCACAATCGAAAACAATTATGAGAGGATGGCAACAAGCTAGCACCATGAATCTTGAAGAGAATAGAGCAAGATTAAAGAGAAACTCTTCTTCGGTCTTCAAATGATGAGAATGACAACGAGAAACACCACCAAGAATTATTGAGGCACACCGGAAGAATCAAAAGCGAAGAGGTTGAGCCAACTATGAAAAGAATTTGAAAGATCTTGGAGAAAAGCATTTGACTAATGATAACTCATTCTTACGTCAAACTTGGAGAAGAATTTAGGATAGCTCTGGGAAAATAGAAGAGTCAGGTAAGATTCTGGGAAAAGACCTGTGGGTTAGGGCCCACTCAAAAGAACACCGTTGAAAAGATTTAAAAGAGATGTTGCACCGGTTGAATTAAATGACTTGAATGAGATACCAATCTCGAAAGAGCTTGAACGAATGCAGAGTGGAAACACGAATCTTCGAGATATCTTGAGCACTCCGGAACAAT
>NW_021199962.1:0-1461 GCF_002162155.2 Triticum dicoccoides
GACACCTTGATCTCCATCGTAGCATCGTTGTCGTCTCGCCAATCTTATGCTTCCACGACTATCACTACCGTTTAGTAATAAAGTAAAGCATTACATCGCGATTGCATTGCATACAATAAAGCGACAACCATATGGCTCCTGCCAGTTGCCGATAACTCGGTTACAAAACATGATCATCTCATACAATAAAATTCAGCATCATGCTTTGACCATATCACATCACAACATGCCCTGCAAAAACAAGTTAGACGTCCTCTACTTTGTTGTTGCATGTTTTACGTGGCTGCTACGGGCTTAAGTAAGAACCAATCTCACCTACGCATCAAAACCACAACGATAGTTTGTCAAATAGACTCCGTTTTAACCTTCTCAAGGACCGGGCGTAGCCATACTCGGTTCAACTAAAGTTGGAGAGATAGTCGCCCGCAAGCCATCTATGTGCAAAGCACGTTGAGGGAACCGGTCTCGCGTAAGCGTACGCGTAAGGTTGGTCCGGGTCGTCTCGTCCAACAATACCGCCGAACCAAAGTATGACATGCTGGTAGGCAGTATGACTTGTATCGTCCACAACTCACTTGTGTTCTACTCGTGCATATAACATCAACATAAGTAACCTAGGCTCGGATGCCACTGTTGGGTTTCGTAGTAATTTCAAAAAATTTCCTACGCACACGCAAGATCATGTGATGCATAGCAACAAGGGGAGAGTGTTGTCTACGTACCCAACGCAGACCGACTGCGGAAGCGATGACACGACGTAGAGGAAGTAGTCGTACGTCTTCACGATCCAACCGATCAAGCACCGAAACTACGGCACCTCCGAGTTCGAGCACACATTCAGCTCGATGACGATCCCCGGACTCCGATCCAGCAAAGTGTCGGGGAAGAGTTCCGTCAGCACGACGGCGTGGTGACGATCTTGATGAACTACAGCAGCAGGGCTTCGCCTAAACTCCGCTACAGTATTATCGAGGTATATGGTGGAAGGGGGCACCGCACACGGCTAAGGAATAGATCACGTGGATCAACTTGTTGTGTCTTTGGTGCTAGCCCTGCCCCTCTATTTATATGTTGAGCCCCGGGGTCGAAACTTGGAGCAAAAGCCTCCTCAAAGTCGGTTTTTCTCGAAAGGCAAGAGTCCCACTCGGACTCCAGGACCAAACGCCACAATCCTTGGCGTCTGGCCCAGACGCCATGGGCCTCGGCGTCTGGCCCAGGGCCAGACGCCAGGGTCTCCGGCGTTTGGCCCCCTGGACTCCGCAAAACTCCTTTTGCACCGATCTAAAGCCTCATGGGCTTGACCCCTTGGCCTAACCATATCATCCAATATATGAATCTTTACGTCTCGACCATTTCGAGACTCCTCGTCATGTCCCCAATCTCATCCGGGACTCCGAACTCCTTCGGTACATCAAAACATGTAAACTCATAATATAACTGTCATCGTAACCTTAAGCGTGC
>NW_021199963.1:0-1407 GCF_002162155.2 Triticum dicoccoides
CGAGCTCCTCTCCTCCTCTGGCTCTCTCGCGCGCAGCCACCGAACACACCCGCCGCCGCCGACGAGCTTCCCCGTGGCCACCGGCCACCCCTAGCCTCGCCGATGCGCCCAGGAGCTCCCCCTCGACCCCTCCTTCCTCCCCACCGACCCACGGCCCTACGGACGCGCCACAACGCCGTCGGCATCGCCGTTTCCATCGCCGGCCGCCGAGGATCTTCACCGTCAATTCGCCACCATCGTCGCTTCCCCGAGCTCGCTGACCCTCCCTGCACGATCCCTGTGAGTCCCTGCTTTGTTTCCCCCTAACCCCAAGCCCGATTACGAGCTCTAGCCGCCCCCTCTACCGGAGCCGAGACGCTCCGCCGCACGGACTCGTCGCCGGCGAAGCCCCGGTGACCAAATGGCCCCGCGCGTGCGTCCGTTGCATTCGCAACGACCCGTGGAGCAACGCTAGCGTGGCAGCTAGCTTGTTTGCAAGCTGCAGCGCTAACCCCGCACCCACCCGAGCTCCGGCCGCCGCCTCGGGCTCCATTCCGGCGAACCCCGGCCACCCCCGCACCTCCCGTTGGCCCCCCTAGATGCGCACGGGCACAGGCTACCTTCTGGTGCCCTTCGCACGTCCAGCCGCCGCCCGTAGCGCAACCCCGGTGAACTTCCGCCGCGTTTCGGGTCGCCGCCGGCCGAACTCCGGTGGCCAGTGACGTGGCGCTGTCATTAGCCACTAATGACGCGCTAACCAACCCCCTAGGCCACTGACAGCGGGCCCCACCCTGGTCAAACCCCAGTCAGCGCTGGGTTTGACCGGGATTAGCTCCTGTGTCACTGACGTGTGGCCCCCACACGTCAGGTTTGACCGAGCCAGCCCAGTTGACCCTGCTGACGTCACTGTGACGTGGGGCTGACGCAATAAGTATTTTCTGGATTTAATATTATTCAGGAAATTTCAGAAAATAGCTAAAACTTCAATAAATCATAGAAAATTAACCGTAACTCCAAATTAAATAATTTATATATGAAAAATTATCAGAAAAATTCAAGGAATCCATCTGTACCATTTTCATGCATGTTAGAACAACTTATAGCTGCTGTTTAGCACAAATCATATAAAGGGCATTTAAATAATCACATATGGAGTTTGAATTTGAATCTTGTATTCAAACCAACCCCATTTAACTTGTTGCTAGTTGCATCAGCCCAAAACACCAGCATGTTGCCATGACATAGCATGCATCATATTGTGCATTGCATTGATTGTGTTTCCTTCTGTTTGCCGGTGTTGTTCCCCCTCGATAGACGTTGTATCGATGATGTGATCGTTGACACTGATGAAGACTCAATGTTATCTTCAGAAGTGCCAGGCAAGCAAAACCCCCTTGTTCATTCCGATACAACCCTACTCTCTCGCTC
>NW_021199964.1:0-1431 GCF_002162155.2 Triticum dicoccoides
ACTTACAGGGACAGGCATCCATGACCCAGCATCGAACGTGTCGGTCATCAGCGAGTGAATCCAGGCTGTAGCACTGGGCTAGCAGGACTCCGGTGAACCGGGCTGTAGCGGGCTAACAGGACTCTGGTATTCATCGCGTGACATTTCCCCGAAGGGACAGACACAGGAACGAAGAAGGACACATGCCGGCCAGCCTAAGTGTTCCGGAGCAGTAGCAAGCTACCATGGCTCGGTGGAAACACTAGGAGACATTTCCCGGTAAGAGAGGCTACTAAAGATAAACAACTAGATAGTCAGATCCCACACATACCAAGCATTTCAATAACATACACACAATATGCTCGATATGTGCAATACAATATGGCATCACAACATGACTCTACAACTCAAGTATTTATTCATTAGGCTCCGAGGAGCGAGATATTACAAACATGGGTCTCATGACCCAACAATCAGAGCATACAAGTCAAGCACAAACGGAAGCTATCATGTCTAAGTACAGACATCTATAAATGGAAAAGGCTGAGAAGCCTGACTATCTACCAGATCCTGTCGAGGGCACAAGATCGTAGCTGAGGTAACAAGCTAAACGTCGAAGTCCACGTGGAACTACTAGTGAGACTGAAGTCTCTCTGCAAAAACATAAAATAGGCAAACGTGAGTACAAATGTACCCAGCAAGACTTACATCAGAACTATCTACACATGCATCATTATCAACAAAGGGGATGGTGGAGTTTGACTGCAGCAAGCCAGCTTTGACTCGGTGGCTATCCTGAACTACGACTGCAAGTAACTCTTTTGAGGTGGCGCACACGAGTCCACATATTCACCATATCAATACACCACTATGGATCCGCTCCCGTCTCCCTACGAGAACGCCATCCATAGCACTCACGCTTATCTTGCATATTTTAGAGTATCCACTTTCACTTGTCTATGAACTATGCACGGGGTCCAAGTTTCCATATCCGAGGAATCCGGCTATTCGAATAGATGATGTTAACCCTGCAGGGGTGTACTTCTTCACACACGCTCTCGCCACTTACCGCCCTGTACACGTCATGTACCTCGGCAACCTTCAAGCGGAAGCCGGGCGAGGGAGTCGGCCACGACCTGACTAACCGAACAAGTCTCTAGTCCAGGTTTATTGCCTATTCGGGTTCCATCCGCAAGGAGATCCGGCCGGGGTGTCGCTCACGGCCCCAAACGATGTGAGCAGGGTTCCCAAGCCCACCATCCGGGTGCCACTTGGTACACCGTGCCACTGTGCCTAGTCTGTCCCAAGCCCACCTGTACCGGGTGCCACTTGGTAGACTACTAACACTACCTACAAACACCAGAAACTAGTTGCAACTCCTGGACAGAGATCATGTTGATTAATAAGTCGAGAGGGGTCGAGTTACCGGAACCCAATGTGTGGTAGTAACTG
>NW_021199965.1:0-866 GCF_002162155.2 Triticum dicoccoides
CTTTTGTGCTCAATATGCAGCATTCAAAGCGACGTCATCAATTTCCAACATGTTTTGACATCATTTGTTGTTTTTCGGTCATTACCTAATTGTTTAGAGAGCTAAATGACCGTGAAATTGAAAATCACTACAAAATGATATCTGAAAATGTTGAAACTTGGCATGGTATCATCATTTCACCCGCATAGCATGTGCGAAGAGTAGAGAGGGTCACAGCAAAAACTGGATGCACTTCCTGTAGAAACTGGACAAACTCTTTCGGAGTATCAGGGTTTCGGACGAGAACTCATCTGTTACACGGGCACTTCATTGTATTTTAAACTTATTTGAACTCCGGACTTCTTTTGTGCTCAGTATGCAGCATTCAAAGCGACATCATCAATTTCCAACATGTTCTGACATCATTTGTTGTTTTTCGGTCATCTACCTAATTGTTTAGAGAGCTAAATGACCGTGAAATTGAAAATCACTACAAAATGATATCAGAAAATGTTGAAACTTGGCATGGTATCATCATTTCACCCGCATAGCATGTGCGAAAGAGTAGAGAGGGTCACAACAAAAACTGGACGCACTTCGTGTACAAACTGGACAAACTCTTTCGGAGTATCAGGGTTTTGGACGAGAACTCATCTGTTACACGGGCACTTCAATGTTTTTTAAACTTATTTGAACTCCGGACTTCTTTTGTGTTCAGTATGAAGCATTCAAAGCGACGTCATTAATTTCCAACATGTTCTGACATCATTTGTTGTTTTTCGGTCATTTACCTAATTGTTTAGAGAGCTAAATGACCATGAAATTGAAAAGCACTACAAAATGAATTCTGAAAATGTTGAAACTTGGCATGGTATCATCATTTCACC
>NW_021199966.1:0-1972 GCF_002162155.2 Triticum dicoccoides
AAGCTAAGTACAGATCGTTTTAGAGCTAACTTAGGTAAAATGGATGGTTTTGGAGGTCAGTAAGCTTATTAAGTCATTTTGGAGGTGAAGAAGCTAAGTCTAGGTCATTATGGTAAGCATTGGAGGAAATAAAGCTAAGTCTAGGTCTTTATGCATGTGTTAAGCAAAACACTAGATAAACTTACCAAGATGTAGGAGGTGTAGGAGCGGGGTGGCTCGTGTCGGTAGCTGGAGAAGGATCGTGCGATGCTTGTCTGGATAGACCATCTTTCAACACCTGCCATGACAAACAGTAAACGAAATTAGTACAACATAAAAAAAGACCGACATGAATAATAATATGTGTATCACTTAAGTGTATCATCATCAAGTACAACATAAAAAAATGTAATACCTGACACTACTAATAATCTCGATCAGTATCATCAATAAATGCATAATCATCATCATCACTATAATCAGTGACGGGCTCATAGGGTTCATTGGCATCAACATGTGCAAGGCCACCTTGACGTAATCGGTTAAGCATTGACAGGTCATCCGCAGCAGTAACCTCTTCTTGTTCCGGCTCTTCTTGTTCCTCCTCTGGGGTGATGTCGGATTCATTGTCGCTGTCTACTTCAATGTTTTGGGGTGAAGTATAGCGGTTCTTGAAACGCTTTTTGGAAAGACGTGCCTCTTGGAAGAATTCTCCTTCATATGTGTCTGGGTTAATGTGAGGTTCATAATCCTCTTCCTTTGGCGCATACGCCGGCAAGTCATGCGTCGAGTACATGTACCAGACACGCATTATGAAGTTCCGTTTGCTAAAGGCGTCGTATGTCTTGAACCCATTATCCCAGGCTTCTTGCAATTCGTCCTTAAGTGGCTGCATGTACACATTCATTTTTTTGCCCAGATAGTTGGGTCCTGGAATTATCAACGTCAGGAAAATGTTCTTTCTTTGCATAATCTGTCCGGGGGGGGGGGAGATTGAGTGGAAAGACAAATACGGGCCAACAACTGTATTGGGCTGCCGTCATACCAAACACACTAAACCCATCCGTGCTGATGCCGACTCGAGGATGCCTCGGATCTGCCGCTTTCTCAGCATGTAATTCATCAAACTTTTTCCACGCAACACCATCCGATGTGTGTACCATCATTAGATTCCCATCTGCATCTAGTTCGGTTCTTTTGCCTGTTTTGTGCCATGTCATCTGTCTGGCCGTCTCTTCGACCATGAAAAGACGTTGAAGTCTTGGTACGATTGGCATATACCGAAGAACACTAATGGGGATTTTGGTCTGTGTCTTCTCATCCATACCGTTGTCTACCACAATATACTTGGAAGACTTGCAAATGGGACAATAGTTCAAGTCCACATAGTCAAGCCTAAATAAGGCACATCCTTTCTCACAGGCATGTATCTTCTCATAGGGCATCTTCAGTGCACGGAGGATTTTGTCCGACTGGTACAGGTTTGCAGGCATTACATGGCCTTTGGGTAGAAAGCGTCCAAATACTGTCATAATTGTGTCATAGCATTCTCTGCCCAAGTTGAACTGAGCCTTCAGAGCCATTACTTATGAGATGGCATCCAACTGACAAAGCTCAGTGTGCTCGTGGAGCGGACGTTTCGAAGACTCCAACATTTCATTGAAGGCCTTTGCAGATTCCTCCATCTCCTTGTCCGAATCCCGAGCATCATCATAGCCTTGCACCATGTTTTCCATCCCGGTACCATGCTCGTCGGTGTGACGACGATCCACCTCAGCTCGGTCACGTTGGGCAGAGTCACCATGAAATGTCCACACCGTATAATCGGGCATAAAACCACTCTTCTGCAGGTGTTTGCCCATTTCAGCCTCTGTCTTCTTTTCCCAATTGCCGCACCGGAAACAGGGGCACCAGGTTTTCTTTTGGCCATTTGCAAATGCGGCTTGCACAAACCCCTTAGTTTTTGTGAACCATTCAGCGCTCCATTTGTTCT
>NW_021199967.1:0-971 GCF_002162155.2 Triticum dicoccoides
TCAGTTTTCAGGTTGCTCGGTGAGAATTTCCAGTTTTCCTAGATTAGATTTATTTTCTTACCTATTGTCCAAGAAAAAGCCACAAAAAAGAGTTAGATCTATTCATCCTTGGTCCAAGCCAGTCTGAGCCTCTGCAATTTTCTTTTCATTGCTTGCATAGTTGAATTATCGGTTGCATCGTCGTGTCGAGTTGCTGGTCTTAGTGTCTAGTTCGTTTAGAGTTTCGAGTTCTGTTCACATTAGTCACGCCACCGCTGCATCATTATCTCTTCCGCTGTCCACCACCCATCCATCAATTTCCACCACGTGCTACCCACCATTCATTGTCATAATAATAGTTGAGATCGTTCACATCTTCACTTGATCCAATCTGCATCTTATCTAGTTTGTTTTGGAAAGAGGGAGAAAAAAAGAGAGAAAAAAAACGAGAGAAAAAAAGGGAAAAAAGTCAGAGAAAAAAAGGAGAGAAAGAAAAAAAAGTGTGAGGAAAAAAAGAGAGAAGAAAAAAAAACAAAAAAATCGGCACAAACTTTTTCAGAGGAAAGTTCGAGACAAAGTTGTTGATATATCCTGCTTGGCTGTTGTTTCACCTCATTATCTTCACTGCTGTTGTGATCTTCACTTATATCTTGCTGTCAAGAGCTACTTAGTATCCTTCATTGATGCTAGTTGTGCTACGCCGTGACCTCATTAGTGTTCTAGGCTCGCGTCTCTAGTCCGGTCTAGCCTAGGACCAGCACAGTACCGTCGTTGAGCGTTTATTCAACATTGCATCTTTGAATTGATTATTGCTAATCTTTTGCTACCATATATAGCCAACCCAGCTCCACATATTTCTACACCGTGTATACGTACGCTCCCCTGGCAATCGCTTTACTCAATATTCGGAGTTACTTGACACCGCTGGTTGCCGATCACCGCCTGCTGCATGGTAAGAACTTGTAAGACATTGATATTTGCTTTACTGTGAG
>NW_021199968.1:0-1461 GCF_002162155.2 Triticum dicoccoides
GAGAGCATCGCCTTTATGCCAAATTTTCTAAATGTGAATTCTGGTTGTCAGAAGTGACCTATCTGGGTCATGTAATATCTGGTAAAGGTATTGCTGTTAACCCTGAGCGAGTTCAAGCCGTCCTTAATTGGACTCCACCTGAATCGGTCAAGCAAGTTCGGAGTTTTCTGGGCTTAGCGAGCTATTGTCGTCGCTTTGTCGAGAACTTCTCCAAGGTTGCCAAACCTCTAACCGAACTCCTCAAGAAAGATAAGAAGTTCGAATGGACTCCACAATGTGAGCACAGCTTTCAGGAACTGAAAAGACGCCTGACCTCTGCTCCCATACTGGTACCGCCAGACTTCTCCAAGGACTTTGTTATCTACTGCGACGCCTCGCGACAAGGACTAGGTTGCATTCTCATGCAAGATCGACACGTAGTTGCTTACGCTTCACGGCAATTGCACCCACATGAGGAGAATTATCCTACTCATGATCTAGAGCTTGCAGCCGTAGTCTATGCACTTAAGACTTGGCGACATTACCTCCTCGGTAATCGTTGCGAAATATTCACTGATCACCAAAGTCTGAAGTACATTTTCACCCAACCGGATCTGAATCTCAGGCAAAGACGTTGGGTTGAATTGATCACAGACTTCGACTTAGGAATAACCTACACCCCAGGGAAAGCCAACGTCATGGCTGATGCGCTAAGTCGTAAATCTTATTGTAACAACCTGATGTTACAACAAAGTCAACCGCTTCTCCATGAGGAATTTCGGAAGCTTAACCTTCACATTGTACCTCAAGGTTTTCTTTCCACCTTGGTAGCAAAACCTACTCTTACGGATCAAATCATCGCTGCCCAAAAGCGAGATAAGGGAATATCTAAAATCAAAGAGAACATTGCTAGCGGAGGTGCTAGTTGTTTCTCCACAAATGATCATGGTGTTGTGTACGTTGAGAACCGTCTAGTGGTTCCCAAGAACCAGCATCTATGGCAGTTGATCCTTAAGGAGGCTCATGAATCTCCTCTCACTATTCATGCCGGTAGTACTAAGATGTATCAGGACCTACGCCAGAGGTTCTGGTGGACTAGGATGAAGAGAGAAATTGCTCAGTTTATTGCAAATTGCGACGTCTGTCGTCGTGTAAAAGCAGAGCATCAACGGCCTGCTGGCACCCTTCAACCCTTAGCTATTCCTGAATGGAAATGGGATAAAATTGGTATGGATTTCATTACCGGTTTTCCCAGGACCAAGAGAGGGAATAATGCTATTTTCGTCGTGGTCGATCGTCTTTCCAAAGTAGCCCATTTCTTACCTGTTCGTGAGAGTATAACCGCTAGTCAGCTGGCAGACTTATACATCTCCCGAATAGTGTCCCTCCATGGTGTTCCTTTGGAAATTAACTCGGATCGAGGAAGTCTTTTCACCTCTCGATTTTGGGAAAGTTTCCAAAATGCTATGGGAACCCGTCTCT
>NW_021199969.1:0-2630 GCF_002162155.2 Triticum dicoccoides
TGTGCTAATAATATGCAAAACCCTAAGCTTGGGGATGCTAGTTTTGCTACGTCTACTACTTGTTGCAATGATCATGATTGGGGTGATTCTTCTTATGATCCTGGAAATTTATTTAATCCCCATGATGAATATGAGATTGATAATATTGTTTACAATAATATTGAAAGTGGGCTTGGAAGAGTGTCAACTTTAGATCCCACATATTTGGAGAATATTCAATCTTGTGAAATTTTTGATAAAAGTGGGTTTGGAGAGGTCATGACTTTAGTTAATGTTAATCCCACTATTTTGGAAGAGTGTCAACTTTGCATGCATGTGGATCGTGTTGAAAATATTTTATGTGACGGCTATTTTGTTGAATTTGCTTACGATCCCACATGTAATTATTATGAGAGAGGAAAATATAGTTGTAGAAATTTTCATAATAATAAATTACCTCTCGTCATGTTGAGATTGCTATTGTTTCTTTCCTCTTCCTTGCATATGCTAGTTTTTGCTTGCTATGATCATTTGTTTGCCTATAAGATGCCTATGCATAGGAAGTATGTTAGACTTAGATGTGTTTGTCGTGTATTTCATGATGCTCTCTTTGCGCTTCAATTCTTGTCTTTGATGTGAGCATCGTTAGAATTACTAATGCCTAGCTAGGGGCGTTAAACGATAGCGCTTGTTGGGAGGCAACCCAATTTTCTTTTTAGTTTTTTGCTTTTTGCTTCTGTTTAGGAATAAATCTTTGTTCTAGCCTCTGGCTAGATGTGTTTTATGTTTTAATTAGTGTTTGTGCCAAGTTAAACCTATAGGATCTTCTTGGATGATAGTTATTTGATCTTGCTGTAATTTCCAGAAACTTTATGTTCACAAAAACAATTGTTAAAAATCGCCAGAACGTGATAAAATAGTGATTCCAATTGCTTCTGATCAATAACAAAATTTCCTAGGTCATCCTATTTTTGGTGAATTTTTGGAGTTCCCGAAGTTTGCGTTAGTTACAGATTACTACAGACTGTTCAGTTTTTGACAGATTCTGTTTTTCGTGTGTTGTTTGCTTATTTTGATGAATCTATGGCTAGTAAAATAGTTTATAATACATAGAGAAGTTGGAATACAGTAGGTTTAACACCAATATAAATAAATAATGAGTTCATTACAGTACCTTGAAGTGGTCTTTTGTTTTCTTTCGCTAACGGAGCTCACGAGATTTCTGTTGAGTTTTGTGTTGTGAAGTTTCAAGTTTTGGGTGAAATCTTTTGATGGATTATGGAACAAGGAGTGGCAAGAGCCTAAGCTTGGGGATGCCCATGGCACCCCCAAGATAATCTAAGGACACCAAAAAGTCAAAGCTTGGGGATGCCCCGGAAGGCATCCCCTCTTTCGTCTACTTCCATCGGTAACTTTACTTGGAGCTATATTTTTATTCACCACATGATATGTGTTTTGCTTGGAGCGTCTTGTATGATTTGAGGCTTTGATTTTTAGTTTACCACAATCATCATTGCTGTATACACCTTTTGAGAGAGCCATACATGATTTGGAATTTGTTAGAATACTCTATGTGCTTCACTTATATGTTTTGAGCTATATAGTTTTGCTCTAGTGCTTCACTTATATCTTTTAAAGCACGGTGGTGGATTTGTCTTATAGAAACTATTGATCTCTCATGCTTCACTTAGATTATTTTGAGAGTATTAAATAACATGGTAATTTTCTTAATAATCTTAATATTCTTGGTATTCAAGGTTTGTAAAACTTTCTTTTGAGTGCGTTGAATACTAAGAAAAGTTTGATGCTTGATAATTGTTTTGAGATATGAAGATGGTGATATTAGAGTCATGCTAGTTGAGTAGTTGTGAATTTGAGAAATACTTGTGTTAAAGTTTGTGATTCCCATAGCATGCACGTATGGTGAACCGTTATGTGATGAAGTCGGAGCATGATTTATTTATTGATTGTCTTCCTTATGAGTGGCAGTCGGGGACGAGCGATGGTCTTTTCCTACCAATCTATCCCCCTAGGAGCATGCGCGTAATACTTTGCTTTGACAACTTGTAGATTTTTGCAATAAGTATATGAGTTCTTTTTGACTAATGTTGAGTCCATGGATTATACACACTTTTCTTCCTTCCACCATTGCTAGCCTCTCTAATACCGCACACTTTTCGCCGGTATCATACACCCACAATATACCTTCCTCAAAACAGCCACCATACCTACCTATCATGGCATTTCCAGAGCCATTCCGAGATATATTGCCATGCAACTTTCCACTATACCGTTTATTATGACACGCTCCATCATTGTCATATTGCTAGCATGATCATGTAGTTGACATCGTATTGTGGCAAAGCCACCGTTCATAATTCTTTCATACATGTCACTCTTGATTCATTGCATATCCCGGTACACCGCAGGAGGCATTCATATAGAGTCATATTTTGTTCTAAGTATCGAGTTGTAATTGTTGAGTCCTAAGAAAAATAAAAGTGTGATGATCATCATTTTTAGAGCATTGTCCCAAGTGAGGAAAGGATGATGGAGACTATGATTCCCCCACAAGTCGGGATGAGACTCCAGACGAAAAATAAAAAAAAGAAAAAAAAGAAAAGAGGCCATAAAAGAGAGAGAGAGAGAGA
>NW_021199970.1:0-1714 GCF_002162155.2 Triticum dicoccoides
CTGCACAAAGACATCGGTGAGGTCCTTCTTGACCGTACCCCAGCAGAGGCGCGGAGGAACTCAGAAGTGAAGCCGTTGGGGCCAGGCGCCTTATGGGTAGGGAAGCACTTAATGGCATCCCTGATCTCAGCTTCCTCAAACGGGGCGTCAAGATCATGCAGGACATCCGCTAGCGTGATCAGTTGGGACAAGTCCAGGGAGATGTCACGCGCAACATATGTGGCAAGCAGAGCGTCAAAGTGATGTATGCAGCCTCAGCCATGCCAGCGTGATCAGATAGTATGCAGCCCTCGAAGGTGATGGTGTGGATCTTGTTCTTCTGTCGTCGATAGGAGCACTGCTGGTGGAAGAACACGGTGTTCGCGTCACTATCCTTGACCGAGGCAAGGCATGAATGCTGTCGGGCGATCGTTCTTCCAGCGAGGCGAGGCCAAAGTCCTCTTAGGAAGCAGGGCGAGCAGTGCCTGATTTAGGTGGTGAAAGCCACGGCCATGCAAAGCGTGCAGCTGCACAAAGACATCGGTGAGGTCCTTCTTGACCGTACCCCAGCAGAGGCGCGGAGGAACTCAGAAGTGAAGCCGTTGGGGCCAGGCGCCTTATGGGTAGGGAAGCACTTAATGGCATCCCTGATCTCAGCTTCCTCAAACGGGGCGTCAAGATCATGCAGGACATCCGCTAGCGTGATCAGTTGGGACAAGTCCAGGGAGATGTCACGCGCAACATATGTGGCAAGCAGAGCGTCAAAGTGATGTATGCAACCTCAGCCATGCCAGCGTGATCAGATAGTATGCAGCCCTCGAAGATGAGGGTGTGGATCTTGTTCTTCTGTCGTCGATAGGAGCACTGCTCGTGGAAGAACACGGTGTTCGCGTCACTATCCTTGACCGAGGCAAGGCATGAATGCTGTCGGGCGATCGTTCTTCCAGCGAGGCGAGGCCAAAGTCGTCTTAGGAAGCAGGGCGAGCAGTGCCTGATTTAGGTGGTGAAAGCCACGGCCATGCAGAGCGTGCAGCTACACAAAGACATCGGTGAGGTCCTTCTTGACCGTACCCCAGCAAAGGCGCGGAGGAACTCAGAAGTGAAGCCGTTGGGGCCAGGCGCCTTATGGGTAGGGAAGCACTTAATGGCGTCCCTGATCTCAGCTTCCTCAAACGGGGCGTCATGATCATGCAGGACATCCGCTAGCGTGATCAGTTGGGACAAGTCCAGGGAGATGTCACGCGCAACATATGTGGCAAGCAGAGCGTCAAAGTGATGTATGCAGCCTCAGCCATGCCAGCGTGATCAGATAGTATGCAGCCCTCGAAGGTGAGGGTGTGGATCTTGTTCTTCTGTCGTCGATAGGAGCACTGCTGGTGGAAGAACACGGTGTTCGCGTCACTATCCTTGACCGAGGCAAGGCATGAATGCTGTCGGGCGATCGTTCTTCCAGCGAGGCGAGGCCAAAGTCCTCTTAGGAAGCAGGGCGAGCAGTGCCTGATTTAGGTGGTGAAAGCCACGGCCATGCAGAGCGTGCAGCTGCACAAAGACATCGGTGAGGTCCTTCTTGACCGTACCCCAGCAGAGGCGCGGAGGAACACAGAAGTGAAGCCGTTGGGGCCAGGCGCCTTATGGGTAGGGAAGCACTTAATGGCGTCCCTGATCTCAGCTTCCTCAAACGGGGCGTCAAGATCATGCAGGACATCCGCTAGCGTGATCAGTTGGGACAAGTCCA
>NW_021199971.1:0-1458 GCF_002162155.2 Triticum dicoccoides
GCTATTAGTGACTTTGGAGTGACTCTTTGTTGCATGTTGAGGGATAGTTTTATGATCCAATTATGTTAGTATTGTTGAGGGAACTTACACTAGTGAAAGTATGAACCCTAGGCCTTATTTCCTATCATTGCAATACCGTTTACGCTCACTTTTACCATTAGTTACCTTGCTGTTTTTATAATTTCAGATTACAAATACTCATATCTACCATCCATATACCACTTGTATCACCATCTCTTCGCCGAACTAGTGCACCTATACAATTTACCATTGTATTGGGTGTGTTGGGGACACAAGAGACTCTTTGTTATTTGGTTGCAGGGTTGCTTGAGAGAGACCATCTTCATCCTACGCCTCCTACGGATTGATAAACCTTAGGTCATCCACTTGAGGGAAATTTGCTACTATCCTACAAACCTCTGCACTTGGAGGCCCAACAACGTCTACAAGAAGAAGGTTGTGTAGTAGACATCAAGCTCTTTTCTGGCGCCGTTGTCGGGGAGGTTAGCGCTTGAAGGTATATCTTTAGATCTTGCAATCGAGTCTTTTAGTTTCTTGTTTTATCACTAGTTTAGTTTATAAAAGAAAACTATAAAAAAATGGAATTGAGTTTGTCTCATATGCTTCACCTTTTTAATATCTTTCGTGAGTATGATGGAAAGGATAATTGTGCTCAAGTGCTAGAAGAAGAAACCTATAAATGTTTGGCACTAAATATTTGAATGATGAGCATGATTGCAATGTTGTTAGTATGAATTCCTTGAATATCCATGATGCTAATGATATGCAAAGCCACATGCTTGGGGAAGCTATGTTTGATGAAGATGATATTTTTTGTCCCCCAAGCTTTGATGAGCAAATTTATTATGATGAAAGCATGCCTTCTATCTATGATGATTATTGTGATGACACATATGCTTTAAAAAACAACGATAACCATGAAACTTGTCATCTTGATCTTAATTTTCAATCACATGATAATTATTTTGTTGAGTTTGCTCCCACTATTATTCATGAGAAGAATTTTGCTTGTGTGGAGAGTAATAAATTTTCTATGCTTGTAGATCATGAAAAGAATGCTTTAGGTGCTGGTTATATTGTTGAATTCATTCATGATGCTACTGAAAATTATTATGAGGTAGGAACATATACTTCTAGGAATTGCAATAATATCAAGTTTCCCCTCTATGTGCTTAAAATTTTGAAGTTATGCTTGTTTTACCTTCCTATGCAAGTTGATTATTGTTCCCATAAGTTGTTTGCTCACAAAACCCCTATAGATAGGAAGTGGGTTAGACTTAAATGTGCTAGTAATATTATTCATGATGCTCTCTTTATGTTTCAATTCTTATCTTTTATGTGAGCATCGTTGAAATCATCATGCCTAGCTAGGGGTGTTAAACGATAGCGCTTGTTGGGACGCAACCCAATTTTATTTTTATTCCTTGCTTTTTGTTC
>NW_021199972.1:0-1044 GCF_002162155.2 Triticum dicoccoides
GTGACCTCATTAGTGTTCTAGGCTCGCGTCTCTAGTCCGGTCTAGCCTAGGACCAGCACAGTACCGTCGTTGAGCGTTTATTCAACATTGCATCTTTGAATTGATTATTGCTAATCTTTTGCTACCATAATAGCCAACCCAGCTCCACATATTTCTACACCGTGTATACGTACGCTCCCGTGGCAATCGCTTTACTCAATATTCGGAGTTACTTGACACCGCTGGTTGCCGATCACCGCCTGCTGCATGGTAAGAACTTGTAAGACATTGATATTTGCTTTACTGTGAGCGTTTTACCACCACATCCTAGTAGTTATAGGAACATTATTTTTGGGTTTTGTTTCTTGTTCTACTAATCATGACAGGATCCAGAGTCAATTCATGGGCTTCGTCGATCGCGGGAGACGTGCAACCACCTTTGCAAATACCACAACCGTCACGAGAGGTGCACAAACATCCAAATGCACATGATCAGGTTAATGTATCTATACCACCATTTAATGGCCGTTTTAAACCTGCTTTATATATTGAATGGGAGTTCGACATAAAAAATATATTTGCTTCCCATAATTTCGATGAACATAAAAAGGTTAAGGTTGCGGTTGGTTCTTTCACTGGTTATGCTTTGGTTTGGTGGAGTGAATATTGTCGGTTACACCCTGATTATATACCTACTACTTGGGATGATTTGAAACTTGCCATGCGACATACTTTCGTCCCTGCTTATTATACTCGTGGCATGATTAAGAAGTTGCAACACTTAAAACAAGGTAGTGAAACTGTAACAAAATATTATGATGATTTACAAACTACCTTGTTGCATTCCTCTTTAGAAGAAAGTGAAGATGATTTTATGGATAGATTTTGGGGAGGATTAAACCGTGATATTCAAGAGATACTAATTCATGAAGAGTGTTATCCTATGGACCATTTGTTTCATCTTGCTTGCAAAGCTGAACAGGAAATAAAACGACGTGTTGGCCACGAGGAGAACAAGCGCACGATGCACATTCCAAGAGTTGATATGATTGTTCCTTCAACTAC
>NW_021199973.1:0-1122 GCF_002162155.2 Triticum dicoccoides
AAAACTTCAACACAAGTATTCCTCAAATTCACAACTACTCAACTAGCACGACTTTGATATTATTACCTCATATCTCAAAACAATCATCAAGTATCAAACTTCTCTTAGTATTCAACACACTCATAAGATAATTTTATTATTCTTGAATACCTAGCATATTAGGATTTTAAGGAAATTACCATGCTATTTAAGACTCTCAAAATAATCTAAGTGAAGCATGAGAGTTCATCTATTTCTTCAAAATAAAATTACCACCATGCTCTAAAATATATAAGTGAAGCACTAGAGCAAATGACAAACTACTCCGAAAGATATAAGTGAAGATCAATGAGTAGTCGAATAATTATGCAACTATGTGAAGACTCTCTAACATTTAATAATTTCAGATCTTGGTATTCTATTCAAACAGCAAGCAAAGCAAAATAAAATGACATTCTAAGAATGGCAAACATCATGTGAAGAAGCAAAAACTTAGGATCAACCAAAACTAACCGATAATTGTTGAAGAAGAAAGGTGGGATGCCCCGGCTGGCATCCCCAAGCTTAGGCGCTTCAGACTTCTTGAAATATTATCTTGGGCTGCATTGGGCATCCCCAAGCTTGAGCTTTTGTGTCTCCTTAATTCCTCTCATATCACGGTCTCCCTAAATCTCAAAAGCTTCATCCACACAAAACTCAACAAGGACTCGTGAGATAAGTTAGTATAAACCATTGCAAAAACCTTATCATACTCTACTGTAGAAAATAAATAAAATTATTATTCAACATTGCATACTAAATGTCTCTACATATTTAATAGTCCTATCCTCAAATAGAATCATTAAAGAAGCAACCATATGCAAACAATGCAAACATAACAGCAATCTGCCTAAACAGGACAGTCTGTAGAGAATGCAGCAACATCCATACTTCCCTAGCTCCAAAAATTATGAAAGAAAATTCCCATTGTAGTAAATTTATCAGATCTTAATATGCAAAAGGTTTCAACATTTTATCACATTCTGATTTTTCTAGGGAATTATTGCAACCGTGGTAAACTTTCTGTTTTCAAACAGCAACATGAAGACTTGTAACATAGGCATAGTAAAGACTATCAATGCCACTTTTATTGAAATAAAAGAT
>NW_021199974.1:0-3144 GCF_002162155.2 Triticum dicoccoides
CGTCTGCAGGGTTTGCCGTGCGGTGCCTCTTTGCCGTGAGGCAGTGACGGCAAAGATGGCAGTTCGTCGTGAAGCTGGGTTTGCCGAGAGTGACACTCAGCAAAGTTTACTTTGCCGAGTGTCCGTGTTTTCGCACTCGGCAAAGAGCATTATACCGTGCGTACGTGAAAATTTCAGTAGCGTTGCCTACTGCACAGCTCGTGCTTGGGGAAATTAAACTGCTGCATCGGCACAGCACACCGCCTTGTGCACCGCATGTCTCATAGCTAGGCTTGCTGTAGGGGCAAGGGGTGGCAGCGCGAACGGCAGTACTGGCGAACGGGGTCGCCACCAAAGGCGAATGAAGATGAGCCCAGCGCTAGGAGTACATTCCCGACCTCCATCTTCTCTCCCCCATTAATTCACTGTAGCAGCGCCACCCGCTGCATCGCCAGCAAGCAGCCGGCCAGCCGCTGCATCGTCATCATTTCTCACGCCTATTTAAGGACGCCCTCCCACTTCCTCTCCCGATCAAGTCCCGACCACCATTAATCTCTAATGTTGAGATCCGCTCCTCTTCCAATCCCTCCCCCTTAGCTCCTTCCAATCCAACCTCGAGAGAGCTCGCCGACCGGACAATGGCTGCTTCCCCCCTCTCCGCCGCCGTCGCGCTCGCCCTCCGTGCCGCCCTCGGCCACGCCATGCAGCAGCATGCTCCCGCCCTCTTCCTTGACGGCCTCGCCGCCACGCTGCCCGTGCGCAACCGCGTCCTCCACGTGGCAGCCGCCATCCTCCTCATCACGGTCATCGGCGTCCTCCTCGACACGGTCATCGTCATCGTCGTCGACACGGTCGTCGGGGTCTTCTACATCGCCGTCCTGGCCGTCCTGCTCCTCCTACTATTTGCCTCCTGCGTCGTCACCGCCCTCGCAGCCATCGTCGTCTACCACCACCGTGCTCGGGTGTCCAGGACTGGAGAGCGGCGGCTCGCTGTTCTGTCATTCGTCTCGTTCTTCTTCCTCGCGGTGGCCGTGGTTCTCATGGCCGTCCTCTTTCTCGCTACTGTAGACAGGGGCGAACCCAGACGAAAGATTAGCCGGTGTCCACATAAAAGAACACATCATAAAATCAATGACCTACACACTAAATCAATGAATTATCTTAAGCAAGTGTAAATTGGACCCGGTGCCAGTGACACCGAGTAGCTGTATGTAGCTACGTCCCTGACTGTAGACGGCGAGGAGTGAGAAAATACAGTGCACGCGACCGTCGGGATGGCAGACTCTTTTATTTTTTGTGGTAATACGTGTCTCATTCATATCATAAAGAACAAAGTACAGGTCACGTAAAGACCAACATGACAAAACTGAAAAGATAACAGAACATCTCTGAGCTTGACACCAACGCCCATCACCTGCCTCCGGCACCACCACAGCAGCCACCAAAGAAAAGAATGACGAAGCACCTCCTGACCCGAGCTCGACGCGGCTCCATCGCTGATATGCAGCTTTACGGACCTCCAAGGTGGCTCACCAAAAGTGAAACCCTTACCATTGAACGAATCAGACCGGGGCAACACCCCGGACACGCCATCGAACTCCAAATCTGGCAACCCACCACGACTAAAACGCCGAAGGAGGAAACCATATCTGCCATCCACCAACCACGAGCCCAGCACATGCTCCGTCTTCCAGATGTCGTCAATGCAGACCACAATCTGCATCCGCTCCTGGACTACCTCCCAAGCTCCGCACCGACGCTGGAGCAAACACCGTCGCAACGGCGGAGCCCGAGGACACAGGTCCACCACAAGGATGCCGCCGCCGCCACGCCATCCTTGCTTGAACAGACTGGTTTCCAAATCCATCCCCAACCATAGGACCGATGGCCTCGTCAGGAAAGGATCCAAAGAATCTTTATTCAGCGTTGTCATCGTCGCCGCCGAAGCAAAGACGATGAACAACGTAAAAACCTAAACTACGAGAGAGTAAAAACGATCCACACGCGTGGATCCGGCGACACCCCTCACCACTGACGACCGAGGTCGCCGGTGGAGGGGAGCCGCCAGAGAGCGGTGTTGGAAGATCGGCCTCTCCCTGGCGGCGGCTAGGGTTCGAGCCGCTAGGGACGAGAGGAAAACAGGGACGAGAGGAAAACTGGCCTCGTATTCGACCAGGACTTTGACGGAGATCAGATCTGATCTGGATGGCAGACTCTTAGGAGAGTGCATTTTCTACCATGCACGGTATATACCATGCATCGATCTGCCGCTTAATTATTTCAGGATCATTACTAACCTGCTATACGTCTTACTTTTCTCCACCCCCTTCTGTCACATGGTCAGTTTGTGTGTCAGCTTTTTTTTAAAAGTGTCCTTCCGTTCGAATGCCTTCCCCTCGTTGCAACTCTATCCTAGATATTCTCCCATTCTATTTAAGGATTTACATGCTTGATATCTTCTGAAATAAAATTTTGTGCTATAACTATTTGAACATATGTGTTTATACCGATGAGATATTTTAAACAAGACCTATAGAAAACTCGATGAAACTTGGTACATACAGTATTTTTACAGTTTCGTAAGGCCTCTCCACGTTCCATATTTGAATTTTATAATTTGTAAGAATATATTCAAGAGTGATCTTATTTCAATGTTCTCTTCACAAGGAACATAAATATGCAAATGTATCATAAATCAAATTACAGTTCAAAAGATAAAATAAATTTAAATTTTAGAATCATATGAAAAAGAAACCTGAGTGAGCGTAGTACTACTTGTCTCTACTTTTTTGAGTGAGAGGATAGATATTGGTATAACTACTGGGAAAAGTTGTCAGGAGAAATAGTGACTAATTGATATGACATCAATTAAGTAGAACAAGTGGTCGTCAATTCAGGTTAACTAAGCAAACACAGCGACCAGATGCATGCAGGGATCCGAATCTCAAAGAAAACCAGTGGCTGATACATGCACGGTATATACCATGCATGGTAGAATGTCTTTTCTCCAGACTCTTAGTGCAGTATAGTGAGCTGCTAGTATTACTATTACTGCAAGGTCTAGAATCTCACTTAGCTAGATAGAGGTATATCAATAGTCGCAGCCGTGATGTAATGTAGGAGTAGTTTCTCTTATATCTCTACGTACTTTGCAGTTTGCACTCA
>NW_021199975.1:0-2818 GCF_002162155.2 Triticum dicoccoides
TTTTGTGTTCCTATCTTTTTATACCAGCCGGTTGTGTCTTTTCTATTACTGTTATGCTCTTCGTGAGCCTTTTTTTTAAGTTTTTGTTCGAGACTTGGAGACTTATGTTGGACCTTTTGCTTATTAATAATCATGGCCGTATGCATCGTTCTGATTTAGAGGCTGGGGCGAACCCCCCTTTTCGGGAAAAAGGTTGAGACAACTCGTCAACCAAATGGCCAGACAAAATGCCCATCTGAGATTGATGTATCTCATGCAAAGGTTCTTATAGAAAATAATCAAGGATAAGCAATGTATCCTAGACAACTTTTTGGGCATAACGGTTAGTGATATATCACAAAAATTGTGGAAGGAAGACGCTCTGAGAAAATCTTTGGCAGTTTTTTGTGGATCCATTAAAAAATCATATCGCATGCATGTTTCTCGTATAACCGTACGTAAGACCTTCGAGAGGTTGGATATTACTCGGTTGGACCGAAAGTTAGGCAGATCGTTGGCGCATGTGTGCTCGGCCGATTAGACCGAGGTATGAACCATGTAGATCGTATCAATAGGAGGCCCCAGGTTACCAGACAGTGCCCCACATATTGGAGGTGGTGACAATGTTGTCGAAGATGGTACGCATATGATTTCTGCAAGGATGTGCATTTAATTCCATGGTGGGTCAAAGCAAATTATTCGCTCCATTCATCCTGGAATTATTTTAGAGCAAGATTTATGTAGAAAGGTTTAAATGTGTTGAGAGGGGAAATGATTTTGAGATTCCATTTGGTTGGGGAAATCTTATTAAGCTCTAAGCTTCTTATTCATAGATACGTTGTTAAAGTTGTTAAATCCATAACAAGAAATAGGATGATATGAGGTTAATTTTATTAATTGCTTGATATATAGTAGTATTCAAAATTTGCATGGGCAGTGAGTCCATACGAATATAAAATTACAGATCACACAAATGTACATAACATATTTTAATTAGTTTAAGAGAATTGACAATATTTAAAAATTGAAATGAAATCTATGTTGACATCAGGGTGCAGAGGCTATAGGTGCTCAAATAAATTTTGTAGGGGAAGGAACTCAAATTTTGTTAATATCATCGGAGCCATTTGAGTTTGTTTTCGTGTTACACTCTTGTTGCAAGAAATGTTTGGGTACTCCAATGACTTGAGCAATGGTTTGCAATATATTGGAGAAGATGATGAATGTAAACATTTTTCTTTTCTTTTGAAGAGGACATTTCCAGTCGTATGGCGCACAAGATCAACGTTCTCAGAAGATGGATTGTACTCCCTCTGTCCCATAACATAAGAGGATTGGTAGTATTATGTCCATTCTGTTGAAAACATGAGGTCAAAATAAAGAAGGCTGCAGCTGAAGGGCAACCCGAAGTTATTCCTGTGTATTTGTGTATCTTTCATGTAAGACTATTTGTATTGCAATTTCGCAAATTTGAAATTATTTTTTAAAATATAATATTGTGAGACTTAATTGAGCTATTTGTGTTATTCTTTTGCCATATATGATATGGCACTTAGATTAGGCAGTTTTTTTTCAAAAGTGTGCACACCTTTCATTTTTTTCCTGGGTCCGCCACTGCTTGCCCCTACACGTACGTGGATCGGTGCGTACAGACACGTACTTATGAGAAACGGCGAGGAGACGGTCTTCGTCGCTACAGCAATGGCCTTGCTGAGATCCGGTCCACGTCTAGTGATTACGTCATGGACATGCACACGGTCAACGGTCAACGGCTTTGTTTGCATCTTCTGTTATTTCATCATGAGCTTCAGCAAGTTTTTTTTTATGTTTGATCATTCATGCAAGGTAGCTTTTGCAAGCTGGGAAACGTTGTGTTGCAGCACCCTCGCAACTTCTTGCATTGCATGCTGGTACATTTTCCCAAGACATTCTTGCGACTTTGTTCACTTAGTTAGTCCATGCATGCACACGTGAGGCGCGAGCTCAATTGTTAATCATTTATAGTGGCATCTTGGAATGGAATCTCTAGACATTCCGTGCTTCTCCACTGGCCGATCTAGCTCTTACGTCGACGATACACTCCTATCTATACTTGGCAACGCGCCTGCACATACATTTCGGTAAGTGCGTGTTGCATTGCTGCTGCTTATGCAAAAATGCATGAGAAAATATAGCACCGAAGGTTTTGACTACTTCTTGCTAATTCTCCATCTTTGTACGCCTCTTCACCACCTTTTCAAAAGCTATCGAATTCTTTCATCAGTGAGATTGTGAAGTTCTAGGGAATGTGGGCTTTGACTTTTTTCCCGCTGAAAAACCATGTTTTGTAAGCAGAATTGCAGTAATCTGCACTCAAATGGTGGGCTGTAGTATTCACCTCCTATAAGGCTATAACGAAGCTGCGCAGACTATAAAGTCTAAACCTAGCCCCAACCTTTCTTACCATCTCGGCGCATGATGCATGTACTGCTAACTATGAATTGTTAAGAAAA
Source organism: Triticum dicoccoides (assembly GCF_002162155.2). Taxonomy (NCBI): domain Eukaryota; kingdom Viridiplantae; phylum Streptophyta; class Magnoliopsida; order Poales; family Poaceae; genus Triticum; species Triticum dicoccoides. The sequence goes on from NW_021199975.1 coordinate 2,472, forward strand.
AATATTGGCTAAATATCAATAATGTCAAATTTTAGAGTACATATTTTATCTGATCCTGCTTTTGCTAATAGTATAAATTAATTTAAATGAAGTTGCATACGACAAAAAAGCATAGAAGATGAATAGTATAAGGGCGACGCTACTAATCCGCCGGCGAAAATTCAGAAAGGATCCGTCACCTTGCTGACCATTGGATTGATACATTAATTACCGCCCAATCTACCCACGTAACGTAAGCAGCAACCTTTTGCAACAAGAGTGGTGTTTCTACAACAGTTTGCTTGTTGCAATTACTCGAGCCTGCAGTTTTTATTTTTTGCAGCAGATATCTTTTTAGAAGATTCACC
>NW_021199976.1:0-940 GCF_002162155.2 Triticum dicoccoides
GGATAACCCATGCAGAAAGGTAGAACTGGCAGAGTCACGATTTATGAATGGAGAACTCCTCAAGAGTACTCTAATTGTGATTTTTTTTTTGATCCAATAAACATCTGCCATAAGTAGTTCATGGTATTTGGAAGAAGAAGATACCACGGACTTCAAGGACTATCGCAAAGGTTACTAATATCCTAAAGGCACTAGCAATTACTATCAACATGAAGTAGGTAGAGTGAATCTCGGGTTCAGAACCCAGGAGTAGAATACCTACTACTAAGTAGCATCACGGGATGCTTCCGAGAAATAAGGCCAGAATCTTCACACTAGGACACAAATCATGGCTAGACCACTAGATGATCCCCTAAGCACTTAGGGTCATAATAATAATTCCAACATATATGTCGAGGCAATAATTACCTCAACACACCGATTAGTGTGGTTAATCTGGCCCACGGGAACATCGGAAACAGAAGGAAGGGATTTGCAAATGCATCGGACTATTTAGAAACCTGGGATGACTCGGACAACATAACGGCTATAATTGCTCAAAAAGATTTGAGACAATCACAAAAATGGTGGCATAACCACTCAGAAGCACAATATCAAGGTTCCGAGATCAACAATTAACATACGGAAGCAGTAAAAACTGAACAGAGGCTTAAGTCCAAAAATCTTATAAGTCTACGGATTAGTAACACGTGATCCTGATAGAAAGAAAAGATAGCCTAGTTCTTAATCCCCGCAGGAAAGATAAGATGACTCAGATCAGAAGGCATAAGGTATAAGGAGTAAAAAGAGCCTTACGTTCCATCCCACAATCAATTCCCTTATATAACTAAAGAATTTCTAGACTCAACTTCGACCAGTTTGGCTTGGTAATCCTACAGGCAGTCAAGCTCTGATACCAACGCTGTCAGGACCCCGACTCAATGCCACATAGATCTAGCAT
>NW_021199977.1:0-1346 GCF_002162155.2 Triticum dicoccoides
CGTCGTCAACACTCATAGTTTTGGCCAATTCTGACCCGTTTCGTGGACTATTACTCACTATTTTGGGGTCCTGGAGTGATTTCCACGATTAACGAACCCCTGAGTGTGTTTACATGTCGGTCATCAATAATCCTAGGTTTATCAGATTCTAGGCTCTTTCATGGACTATTACTCACCTTTTTGGGGTCCCAAAACGCTTTCCATGGTAGTCGAACCCAAAGGTGTGCTATGTGTTGGTCGTGAACACTCGTAGTTTGGGTCGGTAATCAACCGTTTCTTGGACTATACTTAGTTTTGGGGTCCCAAAGTGATTTCCACCATTGACTAACCTCGGGGTGCGTTTACGTGTGGTCATCAACACTCTCAATGTCGGCCAATTCTGGTCCGTTTCGTGCACTATTACTCACCATTTTGGGTCCCACAGGGATTTCCATGATTGACGATCCCAGGAGTGCATTTATGTGTTCGTCGTCAACACTCACAGTTTTGGCCAATTCTGACCCATTTCGTGGACTATTACTCACTGTTTTGGGGTCCCCAAGCGATTTCCACAATCGTTCAACCCCAAGGTGCGCTTACGTGTCGTTCGTCAACACTCGCAGTTTTGGCCGATTCTGACCCGTTTCGTGGACTACTCACTGTTTTGGGGTCCTGGAGTGATTTCCACGATTAACGAACCCCTGAGTGCATTTACGTGTCGGTCATCAATAATCCTAGGTTTATCCGATTCTAGGCTCTTTCATGGACTATTACTCACCGTTTTGGGGTCCCAAAATGCTTTCCATGGTTGTCGAACCCAAAGGTGTGCTATGTGTTGGTCGTCAACACTCGTAGTTTGGGTCGGTTCTCGCCCGTTTCTTGGACTATACTTAGTTTTGGGGTCCCGAAGTGATTTCCACCATTGACGAACCTCGGGGTGCGTTTACGTGTGGTCATCAACACTCTCAATTTCGGCCAATTCTGGCCCGTTTCGTTCACTATTACTCACCGTTTTGGGTCCCAGAGGGATTTCCATGATTGACGATCCCAGGAGTGCATTTACGTGTCCGTCGTCAACACTCACAGTTTTGGCCAATTCTGACCCGTCTCGTGGACTATTACTCACTGTTTTGGGGTCCCCAAGCGATTTCCACACTCGTTCAACCCCAAGGTGCGCTTACGTGTCGTTCGTCAACACTCACGGTTTTGGCCGATTCTGACCCGTTTCGTGGACTATTACTCACTATTTTGGGGTCCTGGAGTGATTTCCACGATTAACGAACCCCTGAGTGCATTTACGTGTCGGTCATCAATAATCCTAGGTTTGTCCAATTCTGGGCTCTTTCATGGACTATTACTCACTGTTT
>NW_021199978.1:0-1170 GCF_002162155.2 Triticum dicoccoides
TGTCAATGACCGCATCATCCGGGAGATTAACTCCCAGCTGAGTCAAGCGGTTATGCAACCCAGACATAGTGAGTATGTGCTCACTGACAGAACTATTTTCCTCCATCTTACAGCTGAAGAATTTGTCGGAGACTTCATATCTCTCGACCCGGGCATGAGCTTGGAAAACCATTTTCAGCTCTTCGAACATCTCATATGCTCCATGTCTCTCAAAACGCTTTTGGAGCCCCGGCTCTAGGCTGTAAAGCATGCCGCACTGAACGAGGGAGTAGTCATCGGAACGTGCCTGCCAAGCGTTCATAACATCTTGTTCTGCAGGGAGAACGGGTGCGTCACCAAGCGGTGCTTGTAGGACATAATCTTTCTTGGCAGCTATGAGGATGATCCTTAGGTTCCGGACCCAGTCCGTATAGTTGCTGCCATCGTCTTTCAGCTTGGTTTTCTCTAGGAACGCGTTGAAGTTGAGGACTACGTTGGCCATTTAATCTACAAGACATATTGTAAAATATTTAGACTAAGTTCATGATAATTAAGTTCAACTAATCAAATTATTAATGAACTCCCACTTAGATTAGACATCCCTCCAGTCATCTAAGTATTACATGATCCGAGTTTAACTAGACCGTGTCCGATCATCACGTGAGACAGACTAGTCAACGTCGGTGAACATCTTCATGTTGATCGTATCTTCTATATGACTCATGCTCGACCTTTCGGTCTTCTGTGTTCCGAGGCCATGTCTGTACATGCTAGGCTCGTCAAGTTAACCTAAGTGTTTGCATGTGTAAATCTGTCTTACACCCGTTGTATGTGAACGTCTGAATAAAACACCCGATCATCACGTGGTGTTTTGAAACAGTGAACTGTCGCAACGGTGCACAGTTAGGGGGAACACTTCTTGAATTTATTGTGAGGGATCATCTTATTTACTACCGTCGTTCTAAGTAAACAAGATGCAAAACATGATAAACATCACATGCAATCAAATAATAAACGTGACATGATATGGCCAATATCACATAGCTCCTTTGATCTCCATCTTGGGGCTCCATGATCATCTTGTCACCGGCTTGACACCATGATCTCCATCATCATGATCTCCATCATCGTGTCTCCATGAAGTTGCTCGCCAACTATTACTTCTACTACTATGGCTAACGCGTTTAGCAA
>NW_021199979.1:0-1163 GCF_002162155.2 Triticum dicoccoides
CACAGACACACCTGACTCAAAACGCACACAAGTTTTTCATACGGACTCCGAATTGGGTGATTCTTTTTTTGTTGGAAACTAGATTTCGTGCACTTTCCAACCCAATTGGAATCACCTTCAAATTCGTCCGGAGCGTTGAGTTGTGGACGAAACAATCTGATGCTGCAGCAGAATCCGAGTCAAACTACAAGTCCAAAGGTGTTACATCACCTCCACTTGGGCCCATTGGCCTTGTACGACCTAGATTTAGTTTTAGGCTGCCTTGGGACGTCCTCCCACCTCCTTGGCCTCCACCCCTTGCTCCTATATAAGTAGATCCATCTAGTAGCTTTTCCTTGGGATTTGTTTAGTTAAAAGTTAGCCATTGCAACTTCGTGTACTTCGTTTGTCTCCAACGACCAGACCAAGACCGCTTCCGGATCCCCACCATTATCAATACCTCATATGTATTTGCAATATTCAGATTGCTTTATCATATTCTTGCTCGTTCTTCGATTGCTTGCAGGAATAGACCTTCGTGGTCAGGCTGACCGTGCTTCCGGCATCGTCAGTAACCCCAGGAGATTGGTTTAGCGATTGCTAAGGCGCAACGTTGTGCACGTTTGTAGTCGGATCGTCAAAGTCGTCTCCACCAAATCGATACTTATCATCTCATCGAAAGATCAGGACACCCTCGCCTCTATCATCTTCCATGGCATCAACAGGGCACACAAGTGATATTATTTGTCGTCGTTGTAAGGGAGGAGGTCATTATGCGAGAGAATGCAAATCTCCGTGTGTGATGATTGCTACCGCGGATGGTGGATATGAGTCCGCTAGTGACTATGATGAGGAGACTTTGGCTCTTATTACACGTGAAGAACATGGTGGAGATGATTCTGATCATGAGACGCAATACATGGCTCCTGAACACGCTGACAGGTATGAATGTTTAGTTGCTCAACGTGTTTTGAGTGTGCAGGTCACACAAGCTGAGCAAAATCAGAGGCACAATTTGTTCCATACCAAGGGAGTTGTGAAAGAACGTTCTGTGCGCGTCATCATAGATGGAGGGAGCTGCAACAACTTGGCTAGCATGGAGATGGTGGAGAAGCTTTCTCTCACCACAAGACCACATCCACATCCTTACTACATCCAATGGTTCAACAACAGCGGCAAGGTTA
>NW_021199980.1:0-1256 GCF_002162155.2 Triticum dicoccoides
CATGGAGTATTCATAAGATTTACAGGAAAAATAGGTATTATATGCAACGATTTGTGCCATATTGGGAACAAAGATTTACAGAATGTCATTCAAAGTTGGAAATAGGTATGCACTTTTTTGTGGTTTCCCCATATTGGAAACAGATATTTGTACCAGCTTCCGACATGGCATCCAGTGCAGGCAGTACAATATACAGCGGGCCGTCAGATAATGGCATCCTTGAGTGTTGTGCATTCAGTTTAAAATAGCATGTTGCTTGGAGCAGGTTATGGGGTCTAATTAACCGGCCATTGCATTGCAAACAAGCAAAATCAGAGACTGAACTACACATCTTCACCTGAAGCCTGGTCTTGATGGCATCGATGGGGTAGAGCGTCGTCTCCACCACGACTCCGACGGCTCCTCTCGGCTATGACTCCCTCTGCAAGCGAGCGGGCAAAAAAACAGCACACGTAATCAGTCCCCTTCACCCGTGACTGACTGTAAGGTTGCAGAAGGCGAAGCGAGCTTGTACTGAGCCACTAATAATCCACGGATGGAGATGGGAACCAAAGAATGAGAGAGATGGGGAAGGAGGAGAGGACGCACAACAGAGGATCTGGAGGAAATTGAAGGGCTTCTCTTCCCCTTCCTCGTCGCCCATGTCTGCCCGTCGACCGCCGAGAAACCTGCGCCGAGGTATGGAGGAAAACAGAAGGCAGCTGAAGTTATTTGCCTGGTTGATGCAGAAATTTGTAGGGGAGAGAGGAGAGGAGAGGATTCACACCTGACTGAGGGGAGGGGGAGAAGGAGCCGCTGGGGAGGTCCGCCGTCAGCTCCGTCGCCATCTGGATCTCACTCTGCACGTGTGGTAGGTGTGTTGTGAGTGAGGCTGTGGGTGGGGTGGGGGCGAGGGAGGGCGGAGAAGAACTAGGAGGTTGAGCCCCGTGTGGCGGCGCAGTAGATGTCGGAGAGTTGTCACCGGAGCCGTGCCGGCGATGGAGGCGTCGTCGCCCCCGAAACCCTAGTGGGAGGGTTGCGGCTGAGCGTTGGAGGCCGGGAGCAGCGAATCCCGCAAGGGGGAAGATCCAACGGAGCGAGGCGAGCTCGGGACGGTGCTGCGGGGTGGCGGGAGTCGCTGGAGAATGCCGGAATCGGCCGGCACCTGTGGCGGCGGAGATGTGTCCCGGGAGAGAGAGAGGGTTGTGGGAGAGAGAGGTGGAAGGGTGGGGAGGCGCCTGAGGTGGGAGTGAAGCAGATGGGAGGGAGGAGGCCGC
>NW_021199981.1:0-1059 GCF_002162155.2 Triticum dicoccoides
TACCTTTATAGTCACCCAGTTACGTTGTGACGTTTGGTACACCCAAAGCACTCCTACGGCATCCGGGAGTTACACGATCTCATAATCTAAGGAAAAGATATTTTACATTGGAAAAACTCTAGCAAACGAACTATACGATCTTGTGCTATGTTTAGGATTGGGTCTTGTCCATCACATCATTCTCCTAATGATGTGATCTCTTTATCAATGACATCCAATGTCCATAGTCAGGAAACCATGACTATCTGTTGATCAACGAGCTAGTCAACTGGAGGCTTACTAGGGACATGTTGGTGTCTATGCATTCACACATGTATTACGATTTCCGGATAACACAATTATAACATGAATAAAAGACAATTATCATGAACAAGAAAATATAATAATAATGCTTTTATTATTGCCTCTAGGGCATATTTCCAACAGTCTCCCACTTGCACTAGAGTCAATAATCTAGTTACATTGTGATGAATCGAACACCCATGGAATTCTGGTGTTGATCATGTTTTGCTCTAGGGAGAGGTTTAGTCAACGGATCTGCTACATTCAGGTCCGTATGTACTTTACAAATCTCTATGTCTCCATCTTGAACATTTTCACGAATGGAGTTGAAGCGACGCTTGATGTGCCTTGCCTTCTTGTGAAACCTGGGCTCCTTGGCAAGTGCAATAGCTCCAGTGTTGTCACAGAAGAGCTTGATTGGCCCCGACGCATTGGGTATGACTCCTAGGTCGGTGATGAACTCCTTCACCCATATTGCTTCATGTGCTGCCTCCGAGGCTGCCATGTATTCCGCTTCACATGTAGATCCCGCCACGACGCTTTGCTTGCAACTGCACCAGCTTACTGCCCCACCATTCAAAATATACACGTATCCGGTTTGTGACTTAGAGTCATCCAGATCTGTGTCGAAGCTAGCGTCGACGTAACCCTTTACGACGAGCTCTTCGTCACCTCCATAAACGAGAAACATTTCCTTAGTCCTTTTCAGGTACTTCAGGATATTCTTGACCGCTGTCCAGTGTTCCTTGCCGGGATTACTTTGGTACCTTCCTACCA
>NW_021199982.1:0-902 GCF_002162155.2 Triticum dicoccoides
CACCAACCGGGACTAATGCCTTCCCCTTTAGTCCCGGTTGGTGCCACCAACCGGGACCAAAGGCCTCTGTGCTGCCCGCCTCGGGGCCAAAGTTTAGTCCCACCTCGCTAGTTGAGAGGGTCGCGCAGTGGTTTATAAGCCCCACTGCCGCACCCTTCTCGAGCTCCTCTCCATTGCAGGCTTACGGGCCCAGTTGCTACTGCTTTGCCTGATGGGCCTTCTGGGCCTACTGCGGGCCTGAATCCTGGCCCAAAGTAGGGATTCAAGTCATATTCAGGCCGTGTGGGCCCAGTAGGTGGCATTTTTTTTTCTTTACTTATTGTTGCTATTTTTATTTTTTTCCAGTTTTTTTTTGTTTTCTGCATTATTTATTTTATTTTGTTTTTTGCTTTATTTTTTGATTTTTTTTGCTTTTAGTTTTAGGAAAATTATAAACTTTCTGTTAGTGCCATTACTTTTCAAATTTGAAAACACTTTTTTTTGTTTTCTTTCTTGCTTTATTTATTTTATTTTGTTTCTACTTACAACAAAATACTTATTGTTGTTTTTTTTGTTTTGTTTTCTGCATTATTTATTTTCTTTTGTTTTTTGCTTTATTTTTTAATTCTTTTTGCTTTTAGTTTTAGGAAAATTATAAACTTTCTGTTAGTGCCATTACTTTTCAAATTTGAAAACACTTTCTTGTTTTTTTGCTTTTTTTGTTTCTACTTACAACAAAATACTTATTGTTGCTATTTTTAATTATTACGAGGGCCGAACCATAAGACATTAAAGCATTTCAAATGAACTCTGAAAAAGTTGAAAGTTGGCATGGTATCATAAATTGACCCACACATAGCATGTGCATGTACAAAACGGACAATGGTATCATACTCGTCAGTTACAAAGTTGGCATGGTATCA
>NW_021199983.1:0-895 GCF_002162155.2 Triticum dicoccoides
AGAGAGCACCGATACACAAGCATTACCAAACAGTATGCAACAATATGATGCATGCATGAGACATGGCAAAATGAGTGTATTGGGCTAATGCAACTAAAACCAGGGGTGTTTGAACAAATTTGAATCAAGGATTCAAATTTCAAATTCAAATATGGCCTTTTAAAGTGCCTTTTCTTGTTCTGCTTAAAACATCAATTTAACTTGTTTGATCATGCATGAAAATAGTACAGATGGATAGATTGGATTTTTCTGATCATTTTTCATATATAATTTGTCCAATTTGGAGTTACAGAATAAAAGTTATGAATTTTTGAAGTTTAAATAATATTCTGGAATTTCCTGATTTAATTTAATTCCAGAAATATAATTATTGCGTCAGCATGACGTCAGCATGACGTCAGTGGTCAATTGTGGCTGGCTGAGGTCAAACCTGACGTGTGGGGCCCACACGTCAGTGACAGGGGGGTTAAACAGGATTAAATTAATCCTAATTAGGGGTTAGTGGCGCTGGGGCCCACTGTCAGTGTCAGGGGGGGTTGACTAACAGTAGTTAGCGCTAACCTAACCACCTGGCCGACAGGGCCCACGCGTCGGTGACCCTGGGGGGTCAAACCCCAGGTCGGACAAGTCAAACCCCACCGGCGACATGACGCCGGCGAGGCCCGAGACGGCGGCGAAAGTGCTTTTTGCCATTCCGGCAACCAAATGGACGGCGGAAGGCATCTACGTGTTGCTGAGGTTGAGCCGCGACTATTGGTGGTGGTGGTTGGGCTCGGGGTGGCCGGAGTTGACGGCGGCGAGCTCGGCTGCGGCGGCCGGAGTTCGGGTGCGGTCGGGATCAGTGTTGCAGGGGGTTTGGGGAGGCGTTGGTGCGTGCTGCGTGCTCCTAGTGAGG
>NW_021199984.1:0-2211 GCF_002162155.2 Triticum dicoccoides
AATAAGATATATTGTGATATCCCAACAAGGTAAAAATGTCCCAACAAGGAACGACATCTCCATGTTCCAACCAGGAACAAACTTCAATCTTCACCTGCAACTAACAACGCTATAAGAGGGGCTGAGCAAAGCGGTAACATAGCCAATCAACGGTTTGCTAGGACATGGTGGGTTAGAGGTTTGACATGGCAATTTGGGAGGCTGACAAGCAAATGGTAGGCATCGTAGCATTGGCATGGCAAAAGAGCGAGCAAACTAGCATAGCAAAGATAGTAGTGATTTCGAGGGTATGATCATCTTGCCTGCACAGTTGTCAGAGTTGACTGGATCCTCGCAAGCAAACTCAACGGGCTCCTCGGTAGCGAACTCGTCTCCCGGCTCTACCCAACAAGACAAACAAGCAACAAGGATACAATCAACCACGGGCAAGACCAAGCAATATGATGAAATGACGATATGCTATGCGGGATGCGATGCGGGATGCAAAATGCAAGATATGACAGGAAATGCATGAACCTGGCATCAACTTGGAAAACCAAGTGTGCCACTGGATAGAGGGGATGAAATCGCTTGAAAATGATATAAAGATCATTGGAATCGGAGTTACGGTTTGGAAATGGCAAGCGTTCTAAGATACGACACCGGTCTGCGATTTGCAGCAAGTAGGCATCTAAATGCAACGAAATGAACATGCTACAGCCACCAAACATGAAAACAAAATACATGGAAGTGATGCACACAAGATGGTTGACAAAACACTAGCACTGAGCCATAGGCAAATTCATCCATTAAGAGGTTCAAACAAGCATGGCTAAAACGCAAATGCAAAACAGATTCCAGACTTAGTGAAATTAACACTAGTCTGAAATTTCAGAACACGATGCTCTCTTCGGAGCAGCAAAACAACATGATAGAAAACCTGAACATGACAAGTAAGAACATGGCATGGAGCTACTCAACAAGCTTAATAAAACACCCAAAGTGACCTGGGGCCAAAAGGGTTCACAAAATACTCTACCGAGCTCACGAACATAGCTCGAACACAATCAGTTTTCAGACTTAGTGAAAACTGAGACACGCTGAAATATAACTCACGAAGGCATGTAAACAAGCTCGATGCACTCACTACGGTGCAAGTCATGGCAAGGAAAGCATATAACCAGCAAGAAGGCACAAAGTGCTAGCTACACATGGCAAGAACGAAGGCATAGCATGCATGGAACACTAACGGTAGCATCGGCAAAATCGCAAACAAGTTGACGATCTGCCCAGATTAACAACGAAGCAAAAGTTGAGCTCGATTGAGTCAACCTAGAGCACTCCACATATGCAAACAAAGACATGGATGGATAGAGCATAACATAAATATCAAAACTCCCTTACTGATCATCCTCAAAAGAGGCACGGATCACTAGGAAACAAGCTGGACATATAGCATCACGAACTAAAATATCCCAGACTTAGTGAAAATCACTAAGTCCCTGAAATCTGCAATCTCAGGTACCTCTCTTCGCAAGCTTGCACAAGACAACACACACTACCTACCCCCTCCTCTATTCCCGCAGCGGAAGCATGGGTGGCACCTCTGGAAAGAAGACAAAATGCTTAACAATTCATCCCAAAGGGGCACAGGCATATCATGCACGAATTAAACATGGCAAAAATGACAAAAGTGCATGATGAAGTAACGGATCTGCAATTTAACTCATGAAGCCTCCTTCTAACAGCATTTTAGGCATCAAGATGACCTCAAATGCAAATGATGCAATGGAATGAAATGATGTACATGTCGAGGCGAAGATTTTGATATATCATATGCCCAAAACGGAGCTACGGTTGCAAAGATACAATCAGTCAAAGGTAGCATAAAAACTTAACGGAGAGAGGCAAAAGTCAACCCTAGGGTTTACTGTTCACGTTCAGATCTGGATCGGGGCTCGCCGGGGCACGGACGCCGAGGTTCACCGGAGTCGGGCTTGAAGCTCGTCGGAGCTCGAGGCGGGAGGAGGAGGCCGGGTGGCCGGAGTGGCGAGGGGCGGCGTGGTCGGTGGCGCGGACGCCGAGGGACGGCGTGGTCGGTGGCGGAGCCGCGGAAGCCGAGGCGGGGCGGCGCGGCTGCCGGAGTTGGCACGGCGGCGGGGAATCGGCCGGGCTCGGGGAAGAAGAGGGCGCGCGGGTGGCGGGGACTCGGGCCCGGTCGAGGAAGAAGAG
>NW_021199985.1:0-1207 GCF_002162155.2 Triticum dicoccoides
AAAGCTGTGCTCACATTGTGGAGTCCATTCGAACTTCTTATCTTTCTTGAGGAGTTCGGTTAGAGGTTTGGCAACTTTGGAGAAGTTCTCGACAAAGCGACGACAATAGCTCGCTAAGCCTAGAAAACTCCGAACTTGCTTGACCGATTCAGGTGGAGTCCAGTTAAGGACGGCTTGAACTCGCTCAGGGTTAACAGCAATACCTTTACCAGATATTACATGACCCAGATAGGTCACTTCTGACAACCAGAATTCACATTTAGAAAATTTGGCATAAAGGCGATGCTCTCGAAGTTTCTGCAACACTAGCCTGAGATGTTCGGCATGTTCTTCCTCGTTCTTGGAGTAGATGAGTATATCATCGAGGTAAACCACGACGAATTTATCCAAATACTCCATGAAGATTGAGTTCATTAACCGAGAAAAGGTGGCTGGAGCGTTGGTTAAACCGAAGGACATGACGGTGCACTCGTATTGGCCATAACGAGTAACAAAGGCCGTTTTAGGAATGTCCCCGTTTCTGATTTTGATTTGATGGTAGCCCAACCTCAAATCCATCTTGGAGAAGACTGAGGATCCAGCGAGCTGATCATACAGGTCGTTGATCCTGGGAAGCGGGTATTTGTTCTTGATTGTGACCAAATTGACAGGTCGGTAATCTACAACCATCCGGTCCGTACCATCCTTCTTCTTGACGAATAGGATGGGGCAAGCCCACGGAGATGAACTAGGTCGGATGAAACCCTTTTTCAAGGACTCATCGAGTTGTTTCTTAAGCTCGGCTAGTTCTAGGGGTGCCATCTTATAAGGCCTTCTAGCAATCGGAACGGTTCCTGGAATGAGGTCTATTACGAACTCAACATCTCTGTCAGGTGGAACACCTGGCAATTCCTCTGGAAAGACATCCGGGAAGTCACGGACTACCGGAACGTCCTCAAGGTCTGGCAAAGGGCTGGCGTTAAGAGAATATAATTGTCGCTTGGCTATTCGAGTCAAGACATTGACTATCTTCCCCGAAGGATGGGTGAGTTGAACAGTCCTAGAGAAGCAATCGATTTGGGCATGATGAGCCGACATCCAGTCCATACCCAGAATGATATTAATATCTGAAGATTTAAGGGCTATCAAAGACGCGAGGAAAACAAGTCTGTCGACTTGGATCTCATTTCCATAGCTTACCCTAGAGGTCTGCCATCTAGAACCAGGG
>NW_021199986.1:0-671 GCF_002162155.2 Triticum dicoccoides
TGGCAATCCCAAGAGCAGCTTTCAGATTGGTATTGTCTTGTTCGAGCTTGGTGACTGAAGCTAACTTCTCGTCAGCAAGCTTGATCTTCTCAGCTAGCTCAAGGTCTTTCTTCTGCTGGGCCTCCCTTACCTTGCCTGCAAGTTACAGCAAGATCAGGTGCTGAAACAAGCAAGAGGAAAAGCAGTCGTCAGGGTCTCACCAAACATACCTTCGGTCTCCTCCTTTGCCTTTGTCAGCTTCTCCTGAACCAGCTTCAAGCTCAGCTCGACTTGAGTATGTTTTTGTTCCAGCTCTGAGTAGCGAGCCACAAGATCACAAGAGTTCTGCGAAGAACCAATCGACTAAATGTCAAATATAAATCACTTCCGAGTGAAAAAGGGATAAGCACACGTTTCTAAGACTACAGCCAAATACAAGCATTCGACCGTAGTCTCGGGGACTACACCCAGTGGGTGCACTAAGCGTGCCCCCACTAATCCTGTTGAAGACAAAGTCGACCAGTCGACCTCAAAAAAAAAAAAAGTGTGCGAGATGCATTCTCTAAGACTGTGATCAACTACAAGCAGTCGACCACAGTCTCGGGGACTACACCCAGTGGGTGCACTCAGCGTGCCCCCACCGGTTTGTGAAATCCAGTCGACCAGTCGACTGACAGAAAGATTGACATTAT
>NW_021199987.1:0-1021 GCF_002162155.2 Triticum dicoccoides
GTTGTCATACTCATCGACATGCAAGTCGTGAATCCTATTACAAGAACATGATCAATCTCATACATCACATATATCATTCATCACATCCTTTTGGCCATATCACATCACATAGCATACCCTGCAAAAACAAGTTAGACGTCCTCTAATTGTTGTTTGCATGTTTTACGTGGCTGCTATGGGTTTCTAGCAAGAACGTTTCTTACCTACGCAAGACCACAACGTGATATGCCAATTGCTATTTACCCTTCATAAGGACCCTTTTCATCGAATCCGTTCCGACTAAAGTGGGAGAGACTGGCACCCGCTAGCCACCTTATGCACCAAGTGCATGTCAATCGGTGGAACCTGTCTCACATAAGAGTACGTGTAAGGTCGGTCCGGGCCGCTTCATCCCACAATACCGTCGAAACAAGATTGGACTAGTAACGGTAAGCATATTGAACAACATCAACGCCCACAACTACTTTGTGTTCTACTCGTGGAAAGAATCTACGCAATAGACCTAGCTCATGATGCCACTGTTGACTAGCTCGTTGTGATCAACAGATAGTCATGGTTTCCTGGCTATGGACATTGGATGTCGTTGATAACGGGATCACATCATTAGGAGAATGATGTGATGGACAAGACCCAATCCTAAGACTAGCACAAAGATCGTGTAGTTCGTTTGCTAGAGCTTTGCCAATGTCAAGTATCTCTTCCTTTGACCATGAGATCGTGTAACTCCTGGATACCGTAGGAGTGCTTTGGGTGTATCAAACGTCACAACGTAACTGGGTGACTATAAAGGTGCACTACAGGTATCTCCGAAAGTACCTATTGTTTTATGCGGATCGAGACTGGGATTTGTCACTCCGTGTAAACGGAGAGGTATCTCTGGGCCCACTCGGTAGGACATCATCATATGCGCAAATGTGACCAAGGAGTTGATCACGGGATGATGTGTTACGGAACGAGTAAAGTGACTTGCCGGTAACGAGATTGAACAAGGTATTGGATACCGACGATCGAATCTCGGGCA
>NW_021199988.1:0-1544 GCF_002162155.2 Triticum dicoccoides
TGGCACGCGTCTCCGAGGTGTGGCCCCCCTCACGGACGGTGATGACACGGTAGTAGACGTTCTGCGGTAACGATGTGGCGTGAATATTATTAAATACTCGGAGCGCGATAAAATCATGAGTTTTTTGCACGACGTGGGCACATGTCCTATAGGAATGATGGTAATTTTTCATATTTTTTGGTGATGCAGAAGTTTCCGAAAATTTCCCTCTACGCGGATTGCTCTTCGCGCGTCTACGACTGTGGCCGGCGGCCTCCGGGGGCTAGCATGCCGCCAAATCTTGGGTGGGCGGCCTCTCACAAGTCTGGAAGTGTTGTGGCGGTTGCAAACGACTGGCACGCGTCTCCGGGGTGTGCCCCCCCTCACGGACGGCGCCGCCGCCGGCACCTAGAGGGGGGAAACGGACGCGTCGGGTCTACACGGAGGGGCTATTGCTGTGGTACTGGCCCGGATGTTGCTCCAAAGTGTTCCTATGGGCTGACCTAACACAACCGGGTGGGGAGGTCCACTGCTCAAACCCCGGCCATGCAAAGTCAAAGGGTTAGATCCCGTGGTCAAACGCTACAGGGTTAGGCGGGACGGGGGGCCTGGGGGTAGCAATGCCACCGGAGCGTCGCGCCGGGCCCTCATACATGCGGGGTGGTGTGGTGGCATGTCCAAAGAGGCGGCACGCGTCTCCGGGGTGTGCCCCCCCTCACGGACGGCGATGACACGGTCGTAGACGTTCTGCGGTAACGATGTGGCGTGAATATTATTAAATACTCGGAGTGCGATAAAATCATGAGTTTTTTTGCACGACGTGGGCACATGTCCTATAGAACGATGGTAATTTTTCATATTTTTTGGTGATGCAGAAGTTCCCAAAAAATTCCCTCTACGCGGATTGCTCTTCGCGCGTCTACGACTGTGGTCGGCGGCCTCCAGGGGCTAGCATGCCGCCAAATCTTGCGTGGGCGGCCTCTCACAAGTCTGGAAGTGTTTTGGCGGTTGCGAACGCCTGGCACGCGTCTCCGGGGTGTGCCCCCCCTCACGAACGGGGCCGCCGCCGGCACCTGGAGGGGGGAAACGGACGCGTCGGGTCTACACGGAGGGGATATTGCTGCGGTACTGGCCCGGATGTTGCTCCAAAGTGTTCCTATGGGCTGACCTAACACAACCGGGTGGGGAGGTCCACTGCTCAAAGCCCGTCCGTGCAAAGTCAAAGGGTTAGATCCCGTGGTCAAACGCTACAGGGTTAGGCGGGACCGGGGCCCTGGGGGTAGCAATGCCACCGTAGCATTGCACCGGGCCCTCATACATGCGGGGTGGTGTGGTGGCATGTTCGAATAGGCGGCACGCGTCTCCGGGGTGTGGCCCCCCTCACACACGGCGATGACACGGTAGTAGACGTTCTGCGGTAAATATTATTAAATACTCGGAGCGCGATAAAATCATGAGTTTTTCTGCACGAAGTGGGCACATGTGCTATAGGAACGATGGTAATTTTTCATATTTTTTGGTGATGCAGAAGTTTCCAAAAAATCCCCTCTACGCGGATTGCTCTT
>NW_021199989.1:0-1076 GCF_002162155.2 Triticum dicoccoides
CGGCATCGTCAGTAACCTCAGGAGATTGGTTTAGCGATTGCTAAGGCGCAACGTCGTGCACGTTTGTAGTCGGATCGTCAAAGTCGTCTCCACCAAATCGATAGTTATCATCTCATCGAAAGATCGGGACACCCTCGCCTCTATCAAGTGGTATCAGTTTTCAGGTTGCTCGGTGAGAATTTTCAGTTTTCCTAGATTAGATTTATTTTCTTACCTATTGTCCAAGAAAAAGCCACAAAAAAGAGTTAGATCTATTCATCCTTGGTCCAAGCCAGTCTGAGCCTTTGCAATTTTCTTTTCATTGCTTGCATAGTTGAATTATCGGTTGCATCGTCGTGTCGAGTTGCTGGTCTTAGTGTCTAGTTCGTTTAGAGTTTCGAGTTCTGTTCACATTAGTCACGCCACCGCTGCATCATTATCTCTTCCGCTGTCCACCACCCATCCATCAATTTCCACCACGTGCTACCCACCATTCATTGTCATAATAATAGTTGAGATCGTTCACATCTTCACTTGATCCAATCTGCATCTTATCTAGTTTGTTTTGGAAAGAGGGAGAAAAAAAGAGAGAAAAAAAGGAGAGAAAAAAGGAGAAAAAAAGTCAGAGAGAAAAAAGGAGAGAAAGAAAAAAAAAGTGTGAGGAAAAAAAAAGAGAAGAAAAAAAAACAAAAAAATCGGCACAAACTTTTTCAGAGGAAAGTTGGAGACAAAGTTGTTGATATATCCTGCTTGGCTGTTTTTTCACCTCATTATCTTTACTGCCGTTGTGATCTTCACTTATATCTTGCTGTCCAGAGCTACTTAGTATCCTTCATTGATGCTAGTTGTGCTACGACGTGACCTCATTAGTGTTCTAGGCTCGCGTCTCTAGTCCGGTCTAGCCTAGGACCAGCACAGTACCGTCGTTGAGCGTTTATTCAACATTGCATCTTTGAATTGATTATTGCTAATCTTTTGCTACCATATATAGTCAACCCAGCTCCACATATTTCTACACCGTGTATACGTACGCTCCCCTGGCAATCGCTTTACTCAATATTCGGAGTTACTTGACACCGCTGGTTGCCGATCACCGC
>NW_021199990.1:0-898 GCF_002162155.2 Triticum dicoccoides
AGCAGAGGGGGTAGTTAAGATAAAATAGTTAAACTAATTAACAGGGGGGGCTGGCCCCACCTGTCATCGACCCAGAGAGGGGGGGGGGGGTCCCGCCGTGGTCAACGTGGTCAGACCCACCGGCGGCTTGACGCCGGCGAGGCCAGACGCGGTGGTGCGCGTCGGAAACCAACTACAGGGGCTCTTTTGGCGCGCAGGAAGCAGCTACGGGGAGAGGGTGGAGTGGCGCATCCAACGGTGGCGGTGGCGGAGGCTGGGGTGGCCGGAGCTGCCGGCGGCGACCTCTTTTGCGGCTGCCGGAGTTCGGGAAATCTCGGGGTCGGGGTTAGGGAGCACGGCAGGAGGAGCTGGGGCGTGCTACAGACTCCTGAGATCATGGTGAGCACGTCAGTGGGCTCGGATACGAGCTGGGATGGCTGTGGCCACGGCCACGCCATGGCCGGCGGCGAGAGATTCTCGGGCAAAGTGGTGGGGCTAGCTAGAGAGGGAGGTGGGGCACGGGGAGAGAGGGAATCGGGTCGAGGGCTCACCGCGGTTCTTCTGGTGCTGCTGGCGAGGCAGGGGAGGCACGGGGTCCGACGAATCGACGGAGGGGAGCTTCGGTGGCCGGCGACGGAATGGCGATGGTGGCGGCGTTGCAGGGCTTCCGGAGGGCCGTGGATCGGTGGGGAGGAAGAGAGGGTCGAGGCGGAGCTCGCAAGCACAGCGAGGGGTCGAGGGGGAGACGGTGGCCGCGGCGTTACGGTGGCGCGGCTGCGGCTGCGCTCGGCGAGTGAGAGAGAGAGGAAGCAGAGGAGAGATACAAGGGAGAGGGAGAGAGCGAGGGGGTCCAGGGGGGTCGGGGCGGCGCCGAGGAGATGACGCGCGGCGTCGCGGTGGCCAGGCGATGCAGACGAGA
>NW_021199991.1:0-641 GCF_002162155.2 Triticum dicoccoides
GGCGGGCGGCGTCGAGGGCGAGGGCGACGGTGGGTGGCGTCGAGGGCGAGGGCGACGGCGGGCGGCGTCGAGGGCGAGGGCGACGGCGGCAGGCCTTCGGCGCGGCAGAGAAGACGAGAAATGCCCGCGACGGGTCGGGCCCTTGTATTTATAGCCCCCCCCTTTAGTCGCGGTTGGGGAGGCGACCCGCGACTAAAGGCAACCTTTAGTCGCGGTTGGGGAGGCGACCCGCGACTAAAGGGTAACCTTTAGTCGCGGTTGGGGAGGCGACCCGCGACTAAAGGGCTTTTTTGGCGGGTTTTTCGTTCCCGCGCGCAACGACCTTTAGTCGCGGTTGGGCAGGCCAACCGCGACTAAAGGTATTTTTAAAATACTTTTTCTTTTTCAAAATCTTAAAAATACAAATAATATATCGAAAAATTCAGAAAAATAAAACTAATTCAATTCAATATGTTAAAAACACAAATATTATATCAAAAAATTCAGAAAAATAAAACTAATTCAATTCAAAATTCTAAAAATACAAATAATATATCAAAAAATTAAGAAAAATAAAACTAATTCAATTCAAAATGTTAAAAATACAAATAATATATCAAAAAATTCAGAAAAATAAAACTAATTCAATTCAAAATTTTATA
>NW_021199992.1:0-831 GCF_002162155.2 Triticum dicoccoides
GTCCATGAAACGGGAAAGAATCGGCCAAAACTGTGAGTGTTGAAGACCGACACGTAAACGCACCCCGCGGTTCGTTAATCGAGGAAATCACTCCGGGACCCCAAAATAGTGAGTAATAGTCCACAAAACGTGCCAGAATCGGCCAAAACTGTGAGTGTTGATGAAATCGACCGACACGGAAACGCACCCCGTGGTTCGTTAACCGTGGAAATCACTCCGGGACCCCAAAAGAGTGAGCAATAGTCCACGAAACGGGCCAGAATCGGCCAAAACTATGAGTGTTGATGGCCGGCACGTGAGTGCACCTTGGGGTTCAACAACCATGGAAATCGCTCTAGGACCCCAAAATGGTGAGTAATAGTGCACAAAACGGACCAGAATTGGCCAAAATTGTGATTTTTGATGACCGAAACATATACGCACAACGTGGTTCGTAAATCGTGGAAATCACTCCGGGACCCTCGAAAATAAGTAATAGTTCAGGAAATGGGCCAGAATCGGCCGAAACTGTGATTGTTGACGACCTACACGTAAGTGCACCTTGGGTTCAACAACCATGAAAATCGCTTTCGGACCCCAAAACGGTGAGTAATAGTCCACGAAACGGGTCAGAATCGACAAAAACCGCGAGTGTTGATGACCGACAGGTAAACGCACCCCGGGGTTTGTTAATCGTGGAAATCACTTTGGAACCCCAAAACAATGAGTAATAGTCACAAAAGGAGCCAGAATCGGCCAAAACTGCGAGTGTTGATGACCGACAAGTAAACGCACCCCGGGGTTCGTTAATCGTGGAAATCACACTGGGACCCCAAAACAGTGAGTAAGAAT
>NW_021199992.1:3356-4209 GCF_002162155.2 Triticum dicoccoides
AATCACTCCGGGACCCCAAAATAGTGAGTAATAGTCCACAAAACGTGCCAGAATCGGCCAAAACTGTGAGTGTTGATGAAATCGACCGACACGAAAACGCACCCCGCGGTTCGTTAACCGTGGAAATCACTCCGGGACCCCAAAAGAGTGAGCAATAGTCCACGAAACGGGCCAGAATCGGCCAAAACCATGAGTGTTGATGGCCGGCACGTGAGTGCACCTTGGGGTTCAACAACCATGGAAATCGCACTGGGACCCCAAAACGGTGAGTAATAGTGCACAAAACAGACCAGAATCGGCCAAAATTGTGATTTTTGATGACCGACACGTAAACGCACCACGTGGTTCGTAAATCGTGGAAATCACTCCGGCACCCCCGAAAGTAAGTAATAGTTCAGGAAATGGGCCAGAATCGGCCGAAACTGTGATTGTTGACGACCTACACGTAGGCGCACCTTGGGTTCAACAACCATGAAAATCGGTTTGGGACCCCAAAACGGTGAGTAATAGTCCACGAAACGGGTCAGAATCAACAAAAACCGCGAGTGTTGATGACCGACAGGTAAACGCACCCCGGGGTTTGTTAATCGTGGAAATCACTTTGGAACCCCAAAACAATGAGTAATAGTCACAAAAGGAGCCAGAATCGGCCAAAACTGCGAGTGTTGATAACCGACACGTAAACGCACCCCGGGGTTCGTTAATCGTGGGAATCACACCGGGACCCCAAAACAGTGAGTAAGAATCCACGAAACGGGCCAGAGTCGGCCAAAATTGTGAGTGTTCAAGACTGACGTGTAAACGCACCCCGGGGTTCGTTAATCGTGGAAATCACATCGGGACCCCAAAACAG
>NW_021199992.1:4621-5115 GCF_002162155.2 Triticum dicoccoides
GTTCGTTAATCGTGGAAATCACACCGGGACCCCAAAACAGTGAGTAAGAATCCACGAAACGGGCCAGAGTCGGCCAAAATTGTGAGTGTTCATGACCGACGCGTAAACGCACCCCGGGGTTCGTTAATCGTGGAAATCACACCGGGACCCCAAAACAGTGAGTAATAATCCACGAAACGGGCCAGAATCGGCCAAAACTGTGAGTGTTGATGACCGACACGTAAACGCACCCCGGGGTTCGTTAATCGTGGAAATCACTCTCGGACCCCAAAACAGTGAGTAATAGTCCACGAAACGGGTCAGAATTGGCCAAAACTGTGAGTGTTGGTGACCCACACATAAGCGCACCTTGGGGTTCAACAATTATGGAAATCACTTTGGGACCCCAAAACGGTGAGTAAAAGTCCACGAAACGCGTCAGAATTGGCCAAAACTGTGAGTGTTGATGACTGACACGTAAACGCATACGAGGGTTCGTAAATCATGGAAATCAC
>NW_021199992.1:5413-6301 GCF_002162155.2 Triticum dicoccoides
GCACCCCGGGGTTCGTTAATCGTGGAAATCACTCTCGGACCCTAAAACAGTGAGTAATAGTCCATGAAACGGGCCAGAATCGGCCAAAACTGTGAGTGTTGATGACCGACACGTAAACGCACCCCGCGGTTCGTTAATCGTGAAATCACTCCGGGACCCGAAAACAGTGAGTAATAGTCCACGAAACGGGTCAGAATTGGCCAAACCTGTGAGTGTTGATGACCCACACGTAAGCGCACCTTGGGGTTCAACAATTATGGAAATCACTTTGGGACCCCAAAACGGTGAGTAAAAGTCCACGAAACGCGTCAGAACTGGCCAAAACTGTGAGTGTTGATGACTGACACGTAAACGCATACGAGGGTTCGTAAATCATGGAAATCACTCCGGGACCCCCAAAACTAAGTAATAGTCCAAGAAACGGGCCAGAATCAGCCCAAACTGCGATTGTTGATGACCTACACTTAAGCGCACCTTGGGGTTCAACAACGATGGAAATCGCTTTCGGACCCCAAAACGGTGAGTAATATTCCACGAAACGGGTCAGAATCGACAAAACCGCGAGTGTTGATAACCGATAGGTAAGCGCATGCCGGAGTTCTCTAATCATGGAAATCACTCCGGGGCCCCCAAACAGTGAGTAATAGTCCATGAAATGGGAAAGAATCGGCCAAAACTGTGAGTGTTGAAGACCGACACGTAAACGCACCCAGCGGTTTGTTAATCGTGGAAATCACTCCGGGACCCCAAAATAGTGAGTAATAGTCCACAAAACGTGCCAGAATCGGCCAAAACTGTGAGTGTTGATGAAATCGACCGACACGGAAACGCACCCCGCGGTTCGATAACCGTGGAAATCACTCCGGGACGCCAAAAGAGTGAGCAATA
>NW_021199992.1:6945-7439 GCF_002162155.2 Triticum dicoccoides
GTTCGTTAATCGTGGAAATCACACCGGGACCCCAAAACAGTGAGTAAGAATCCACGAAACGGGCCAGAGTCGGCCAAAATTGTGAGTGTTCATGACCGACGCGTAAACGCACCCCGGGGTTCGTTAATCGTGGAAATCACACCGGGACCCCAAAACAGTGAGTAATAATCCACGAAACGGGCCAGAATCGGCCAAAACTGTGAGTGTTGATGACCGACACGTAAACGCACCCCGGGGTTCGTTAATCGTGGAAATCACTCTCGGACCCCAAAACAGTGAGTAATAGTCCACGAAACGGGTCAGAATTGGCCAAAACTGTGAGTGTTGGTGACCCACACATAAGCGCACCTTGGGGTTCAACAATTATGGAAATCACTTTGGGACCCCAAAACGGTGAGTAAAAGTCCACGAAACGCGTCAGAATTGGCCAAAACTGTGAGTGTTGATGACTGACACGTAAACGCATACGAGGGTTCGTAAATCATGGAAATCAC
>NW_021199992.1:11022-11533 GCF_002162155.2 Triticum dicoccoides
ACAACTATGAAAATCGCTTTGGGACCCCAAAACGGTGAGTAATAGTCCACGAAACGGGTCAGAATCGACAAAAACCGCGAGTGTTGATGACCGACAGGTAAACGCACCCCGGGGTTTGTTAATCGTGGAAATCACTTTGGAACCCTAAAACAATGAGTAAATGTCACAAAAGGAGCCAGAATCGGCCAAAATTGTGATTTTTGATGACCGACACGTAAACGCACCACGTGGTTCGTAAATCGTGGAAATCACTCCGGGACCCCCGAGAATAAGTAATAGTTCAGGAAATGGGCCAGAATCGGCCGAAACTGTGATTGTTGACGACCTACACGTAGGCCCACCTTGGGTTCAACAACCATGAAAATCTCTTTGGGACCCCAAAACGGTGAGTAATAGTCCACGAAACGGGTCAGAATCGACAAAAACCGCGAGTGCTGATGACCGACAGGTAAACGCACCCCGGGGTTTGTTAATCGTGGAAATCACTCTGGAACCCCAAAACAATGAGTAA
>NW_021199992.1:11852-13178 GCF_002162155.2 Triticum dicoccoides
CAAAATTGTGAGTGTTCATGACCGACACGTAAACGCACCCCGGGGTTCGTTAATCGTGGAAATCACACCGGGACCCTAAAACAGTGAGTAATAATCCACGAAACGGGCCAGAATGGGCCAAAACTAGGAGTGTTCATGACCGACACGTAAACGCACCCCGGGGTTCGTTAATCGTGGAAATCACTCTCGGACCCCAAAACAGTGAGTACTAGTCCATGAAACGGGCCAGAATCGGCCAAAACTGTGAGTGTTGATGACCGACACGTAAACGCACCCCGCGGTTCGTTATTCGTGAAATCACTCCGGGACCCCAAAACAGTGAGTAATAGTCCACGAAACGGGTCAGAATTGGCCAAAACTGTGAGTGTTGATGACCCACACGTAAGCGCACCTTGGGGTCCAACAATTATGGAAATCACTTTGGGACCCCAAAACGGTGAGTAAAAGTCCACGAAACGCGTCAGAATTGGCCAAAACTGTGAGTGTTGATGACTGACACGTAAACGCATACGAGGGTTCGTAAATCATGGAAATCACTCCGGGATCCCCAAAACTAAGTAATAGTCCAAGAAACGGGCCAGAATCAGCCCAAACTGCGATTGTTGATGACCTACACTTAAGCGCACCTTGGGGTTCAACAACGATGGATATCGCTTTCGGACCCCAAAACGGTGAGTAATATTCCACGAAACGGGTCAGAATTGACAAAACCGCGAGTGTTGATAACCGACAGGTAAGCGCATCCCGGAGTTCTCTAATCATGGAAATCACTCCGGGGCCCCAAAACAGTGAGTAATAGTCCATGAAACGGGAAAGAATCGGCCAAAACTGTGAGTGTTGAAGACCGACACGTAAACGCACCCCGCGGTTCGTTAATCGAGGAAATCACTCTCGGACCCCAAAATAGTGAGTAATAGTCCACAAAACGTGCCAGAATCGGCCAAAACTGTGAGTGTTGATGAAATCGACCGACACGGAAACGCACCCCGCGGTTCGTTAACCGTGGAAATCACTCCGGGACCCCAAAAGAGTGAGCAATAGTCCACGAAACGGGCCAGAATCGGCAAAAACTATGAGTGTTGATGGCCGGCACGTGAGTGCACCTTGGGGTTCAACAACCATGGAAATCGCTCTGGGACCCCAAAACGGTGAGTAATAGTGCACAAAACGGACCAGAATCGGCCAAAATTGTGATTTTTGATGACCGACACGTAAACGCACCACGTGGTTCGTAAATCGTGGAAATCACTCCGGGACCCCCGAAAATAAGTAATAGTTTAGAAATGGGCCAGAATCGGCCGAAACTGTGACTGTTGACGACCTACA
>NW_021199992.1:19454-20090 GCF_002162155.2 Triticum dicoccoides
GAGCAATAGTCCACGAAACGGGCCAGAATCGGCCAAAACTATGAGTGTTGATGGCCGGCACGTGAGTGCACCTTGGGGTTCAACAACCATGGAAATCGCTCTGGGACCCCAAAACGGTGAGTAATAGTGCACAAAACGGACCAGAATCGGCCAAAATTGTGATTTTTGATGACCGACACGTAAACGCACCAAGTGGTTCGTAAATCGTGGAAATCACTCCGGGACCCCCGAAAATAAGTAATAGTTCAGGAAATGGGCCAGAATCGGCCGAAACTTTGTTGACGACCTACACGTAAGCGCACCTTGGGTTCAACAACCATGAAAATCGCTTTCGGACCCCAAAACGGTGAGTAATAGTCCACGAAACGGGTCAGAATCGACAAAAACCGCGAGTGTTGATGACCGACAGATAAACGCACCCCGGGGTTTGTTAATCGTGGAAATCACTTTGGAACCCCAAAACAATGAGTAGAAGTCACAAAAGGAGCCAGAATCGGCCAAAACTGCGAGTGTTGATGACCGACAAGTAAACGCACCCCGGGGTTCGTTAATCGTGGAAATCACACTGGGACCCCAAAACAGTGAGTAAGAATTCATGAAACGGGCCAGAGTCGGCCAAAATTGTGAGTGTTCATG
>NW_021199993.1:0-1875 GCF_002162155.2 Triticum dicoccoides
TCGTATCCAGCTCCTTCTTGGCGGCCTCGGCGGCTGCGGCAGCATCCTCCGCCTGCTTAAGGGCTCCGCCGAATTGTTGCTCGCGCGCGGCAAGCTCCTCCTCATGGGCGTCAAGGTTGACCTTTCGCTGCGCCAGCTCGCCCTCCTGCGCAAACAACTTCTCAGCGACAAGCCGCCTTTCCTCTTCAACTTCGGCCTTCTCAAGGAAGAAGGCCTTCTGCTCTTCGGCGAGTTGCCCCCGCTCCTCCGCCAGGGACCGGAGAGCTTCCTGGTGAAGACCCCGGAGCTCCTCCGTGCGCTTCTCGATGTCTGCTCCCGCCTTCGCGACAAGCGCCTCACGGGATTCCAGCTTGGCTTGCCGCGCACGGTAGAGCGACAACAACTTCCGCAGCAGCCGCTCCTCCTCAGGCTCGTTGTTGCTGCTGCTCGGCGCGTCAACCAGCGTCAGCCTAGCGGAGGCGAGCACCTCCCCGTCGAAGATCTCTCCCTCGACCGGCGCCCTGGAGCTTGACGTCCAGGGGAGGTTGATGAAGATGCCATCACCGGCCTTCAAGTAGATGCCTGGCTGGGGCTCTTCGGAGCCTGGCGCTGCGGAAGTGGCGGACGGGTCGGCGGTCGACGTAGCGCCTGGCGCTCCTGCGGCCTCAGGGCCGTCAGTGCGATCGCCAGACCCCTCGCCAGTTGCTGCGGCGGCAGCCTTGGCGGCCTCTGCGCCGGCAGGATCGTCAGCATCGACTGCTTCTTCGGTGGCAGCGACGTCGTCGGCGGCAACCTCGGTCTCCATCGGCTCCGTAGCAGATGGGTCTGACAGCCGGAAAAGGGAGAAGAGTCAAGCAAATACCCAAGAAGATCAAAAGAAGAAAAACCCAAGGGAAGTTTTGAAGCGAGAGGAGTACATGTACCGGGTCCTGCAGTCGTGGTCTCCGCCGTCGGGGGGCCGCTGGTGCTGTCCCTTGCCGGAGAACTCTCCCTTGCCGGAGACTTCTCCCTTACCGGGAAACTCTCCCTTGCCGGAGGACTCTCCCTTGGCTCCTGGTGGGGCTGCTCTGCTCCTACACAAACCAACAGTCAGATATCAGCAAAGACAGAGTATCCATGCACACTTCACAGCGGAAAGCGAACCATATACTTACGCTGGGGGCTACTCTGGAGAAAGGTTGCCGGGTCCGGCAAGGTTGTCTCGGGCGCACCCCCTGCTGTCGCAGTGGGTTCGTCCTCGATGACAATCACCGGGACCTTGGCTCTCTTTGCTGCTCTCTGGGCCAGAGTCCTGAAGAGGAACAAGTTCAGAGTAAAGCAAATGAGATACAAGACAAAACAGAAAGAATTGAAGAACTACAAGTACAACAAGAGAATCTTACTCTTCTTCTTCCTCGTCGGAGCTGAACGCGGAGAAGTCGAAGTCTGGCTCACGTCCGGTGCGAGGAGGCGGAGGAGTAGGTTCCCTTGGCCGCTTGGCGGGAGCAGTGGCGGTGGGCTGAGAGGGCCCCGCTCCAGTTGCCGTCGCAGCGTGAGGTGCTCCCGCGGCAACAGTGCTTGCCGCGGTGGAGCGTGTCACGCGGCGCGGCGACTGTTGACTCACCTGCCGCTCAGCTGCTTCACCGGCCTTGCGGAGATGCCTTCTTGGTGGGGATGGAGGGTCTGCTTGCGGCGAGCTGCCTGAAGATGAGGAGGAAGAGGAGTTGATCTCCAGCGAGCCGCTCGTATCCTTGGCGGGCTCGCTCGACTCGACGCCATGCCCGGCAAGCTCTTTCTCGCCGGCGGGCTCCCCTCGCTCGGCACGGCTTGCCTCCTCTGCTGCATCTACCTCCTCCACGGTGAATCCAAATTCGCCCGCGGCAGCGGCTGCTGCCGCCTCTTCCAGCCTAGTGGCGA
>NW_021199994.1:0-24821 GCF_002162155.2 Triticum dicoccoides
GGCGCGCAGTATTGTCTTCGGCATTGCAGGGTGGGTTCCTTCTTCGAATACTCCATAGTAATTATCGAACACTTAAACCGTGTCTGGATCTGCAAAATGATCTTCACATACCACCGTAGAGAGAATGATATTTCACAAATGCAATCTGCTGACAACTTTTTAGACAACGTGACATGTCATTACGGTCGGGTCATTATTCGAACCGTTTTCCCACAACCGGCCACAGCGCATATTGCGAGGCGGTTTCCTTGACACGTCTTGTCAAAGCAGAGATCGTGTCCCCCTTATCACGGGATTCTCATCAATACGGGTATGGATAATCCAACCGCACCGCTAATCGCGGTGAGTGGGGAGCGAGCGGGTTCCACCAGGCAAGTGGGGAGGCGAAAAAAGCTTTTACCGTCTCTATAAAGAGATAAGGTCCCTTCCTCTTTACCCACGCCTTCTCCTCCCGCTAGCCCATTCTCCTCTGTTCGAGCCCTAACGCCCAGGCATTCTTCTCTTCCATCGAAGAAAGGTTTTCCGAAGATGTCCGGATCCGGAGCAGGAGGCAGATGGATGGCCTCTACTGTCCAGGAGAAGGATATCAAGAGGCTCCGGGAGGCCGGGTATCTGGCCAAGAAGATCAGCCACCGTCTCCCACCGACGGGACAGGTCGTCCCTACTCCGGAGCCTCACGAGAGAGTCGTGTTCCTTCCCCATTTTGTCCACGGGCTCGGGTTTCCTCTTCACCCATTTGTTCGTGGAGTCATGTATTACTATGGGATTGATTTTCATGATCTTTCCCCCAACTCTTTCCTCAATATCTCGACGTTCATCGTCGTGTGCGAGGCCTTTCTCCGGATTTCGCCTCACTTCGGCCTGTGGCCGAAGATTTTGAATGTGAAGCCCAAGGTGGTGAGTGGCGAGCACGCCGAGTGCGGCGGCGCCATGGTGAGCAAGATGCCCAAGGTCGTTTGGCCGACGGGTGCCTTCAACGACTCCGTCAAGGAGTGGCAGCAGCAGTGGTTCTATATCACCGAACCATGCGGCAAAAAGTGGGATGCAGCTCCAGAGTTCAGATCCGGAGCCCCACTGCAGCTCACGTCCTGGCCCAAGAAGGGCCCGAACTGGTCCTCGTCCGATGAGCTGTCGCTGCTCCAGACGTGCGTTCAGAGTGTGGTCAACAAGGACGTCAAGCTTGTCGACGTAGTCCAGGAGATGTTAGTTCGCCTGGTTCTCCCTTGCCAGCGTCGAGCCTGCAGCTTGTGGGAGTACGACCCAACCGAGCACCAGACCCTTCGGGAGCTCTACGATTCCTCCCACAAGGACATCTGGAAGGTGCTCTTTAAGTCCGGCAAATCATGGCCGGGCTCCTCCGAGGACCGTGAGTATCAATTATCCCATTCTGCAAGCCCGGTAAGTTATAGCAACGCTCCGTCCATCCATGCTTCAGTTGGCATGTCCTGACGGAGACATCTTTATCGTGTTTTATTATGACCCCAGGGATGGATAAAAAAGGTGGAGCGGATACATTGTCCGGCCCCGCTGCCGGAGGAACCGGCCACACCTCTTCTGACGAAGATGCTGGTCCCCGCGCCTTACGAGGCGCTAAAGAAAGAGGCCTCCAAGGCCTCCAAGTAGGTCAAGAAGACCCGGAGTGGCCTCCGTCGTCGCGAGGCTTCGGACGCCAAATCCGAAGACTCCAGCGACGATCCTTCTTTTGAAGACGAAGAGGAGGAAGCAGAGGAGGACGAGCCTCACTCTGGAGGTGGGAAGAAAAGGACGGCCTCCTCATCCCTTGAGGCCGAACCGCCCAAGAGGGGGAAAGGTTCCCTCCCAGAGGTATCCACCACGGCTGCCAATAGCAGCCCAGAGTGGGATCCCAGGGCCCAGCCCCTAGAAAAGTCGTGAGTATACGAAATCCGAACACGCATATACGTCCGGGATTGTTCAGGTATAGTAGATTTAACTGTTGCCATATTTTGTACAGCCCGGCGAGGTCTTGCGCCGGACAGTCCTCATCGGAGGATTTGCTGAGCTCAGGCGCCTTGGCGAGCGAGATGCCGCCGAAGGCCCCTACCCCGAAGTCCAGGCGCGACACTGAGGTGTCGTCTCAACGGGACCCGGACCAGGGGGGCATATCCCTGGGGCCGGACACATGGGAGCGATGGCCCCCAAGCGTGTCGACGGCGGGGGCGATCTCGGGTTTGTCCTACGGCCGGACAAGGTCCTGGAAACCTTTAAGGTTCCAGGATCGGGCGAGCAGCCACCTTCAACGGTGGGAGGCTTGCCTATTCCGCCAGCAACCTCTGTCCAAGCAGAACTGCCAGGCGGTCTGTCGACAACATTAAAGAACGCGTCTATCATCGATGAACATCGGACCCTCATGGGTGCGGTGGTTGGAAAGATTCAGTCCGCCGAGAGCGGGCTGAATGAGTCCTGGCTTGGCCTTATAAAGGCCTTCGAGGTATTTTTCCTAAGAAACCTTTGAAGAATCGTCATAATATGAGTAGTAGCCGGTGTGCGCGTCCATGGGTGGCAGGGCGCCGGCGCCGGCGCGCGTGGGGCGTAGGAGGAGGAGAGGAGAGAGTGCGGAGAGCGAGTGCTCGAGTGTGCCGCGAGCGGTAGCTGGTGCCCGAAATACACCGCGCGGGATAGTGCTTTCGACCAAGCGCCCAACTCGTTATAGCGCGCACGCCGTTTTTGCGTGCCCGCTGGAGCGAACTGCCGCGTTATGCGCGCGCTAAAACAGGCTAATTTGTCGCACGGCGCTAGTTTAACGCGGTTGTTGGAGATGCTCTAAAGACCTGACGAACACGCCAATTCGTGGGAATGCAAACCCCACGAGTGAAGTATGCAAGAACAAAAAACGAAGGTGCTCAAAGTTGGTATGCCGGAATGTTCGATGGAAAAAGAGCGGAATACAAACCAGAAGCGGTGTACCACCCGTGTAGAAAAGAAGGCACTATATAGGACCTATACTCGGTAAGCTCCATTATCGATCCTTATTTTCATGCTCCACTACCTCTTTTCTTACCTAACTAGATAGGAAATGCGGCTTGCCGCACCCCGACAGCTCTATATACAACCACCGAAGCATTTCAAGTATAAAAAACCACAAACACAAAAAGTTCATATAGAGTGGTACTCCTTCATGAGAGACTTGTAAATAGATAATATAACATCAGGAAAAAACATGCAAAACAAATGCTCAAAACCAGCATCTAATGCACTCATATAAAAGCTCAAATAAATGACTGCATTTATAGTCCATAGTTCAGTAATCACACATACTTATGTAGTCAAAATCATGAAAACCTAATAATAAAGGCAGGTTGCTGATATAAACCTGGAAACATAAGAATGCAATCAGTCGCTGGAGAAGTTCTCCGACCAGGTGAAAACCGTGAAAAAGACCAGGTTATCCCCTCAATTTGAATTCCGCCTCCTTCCTCTACCTCCAGCCCTCTTCCTCCCGGATCCAGAAGCTTCGCCTCCCTCCTCCTCCACTCTCTGCCCAGATCCTCCACCTCCCTCCTCCTCCTCAGCCCTCTGTCCAGATCCAGCAGCTCCGCCTCCCTCCTCCTCCAGCAGATCCTCCGCTTCCCTCCTCCGCCATCAGTAGGCGCAACTCCAGCCAGCAACAGGTCCAGGCAAAGGCAGGAGCAGCTCAAGGAAGAGGTAGTTGCAGTTCCTGGCAGAGGCAGGTGACGCTAGCTCCAGCTCCGGCTCCAGCCCCAGCCCGAGCAGCAAATCCAGCTCCAGATCGTCCAGCACGGCACAACACATGCAAGAGGTAAATACAATGAGGACACAGTGATCCATGGAGTTCGATCTCAATTGCACTCCATCCGATGAAGAGGACACAGGCATACCTGGTGGAGATCCTGGTGACTTAAACATGGAAGATCCTGGTGAATCCAACATGGCTCCTATTGAAGATCTTGGTGAGCGCAATCTTGCTCTAACACATACAGGAGTACTCAACTACTGCAAGCAACTTAGCTGCCAAACTTTACTGCTACTCCAAAATTCCAGCATACAAGCACTACTGCAAGCAAATCATTATTCATACAAAATTCTTAGTATAGCAATATTGGACAATCACGCAACAGTGATCTGGCAATGCCAAGCAGCGCGTGGGTGTGGATCGAGCAATTGAAATAATGTATAAAAAATATTGCCTTCATTTCCAAGTATTATTTACATGTTCCCTATTAGATCTCTTTAGTGGCAGGAGATACAACTGTTGTTTCACACTAAAAATTTCAATTGTAAAGTAATGATAGATTAGTAGAGGCACCAGACCAAATAATTGAGAGATTAGTCATAACCCAAAAGGGTTGTTCTGTATATAACACTAATAAAAAAGACTTTGTCAATTAAGCAAACCATCATTGGCTCTCCTAATCATTGTTTTTAAGGCGTCTGTAAGGTGTCGCCTAGGCGACGCTTAGGCGTCAGGGCGCTCTGCAAGCTCAAGGCGTCCAGCTTGCCTTAGTGTCACATCCCTAGCTTCTGGCATTGCACTAGTACTAGCTTTTGGTGATGCATCATGTTTATTTTTTACAGAAAGTTGAAATGGGGATCGACTAAGCCCTAGCACCAAATGAATTCAACTAGGGTCAAAATAAAACCTTTTTCATTGAACTCAAAATGTCCTCTAAAAATGTTCAACATTTCTGGTTTGAGGTGGAAGCATCTACCAAAAATGGTTTATATTTTTGCAGGACATATTTGGTCACTGAATTAAACCATATTGTATTTGACTTTGGGCATTTAAATACTATAAATAATTTAAATGCTCAAATAAATGTTGGAAATTGATAAGGGTCACTGAAATAATTCAGAAAGCACCCATATTTATTTCCAGGATTTTATAAAAATGATTTGATATTTAAAACAAATCAAAAACAAATTGCAGAAATAGAAAAAAAATAAAACAGAATAAAAATAAGAGGGAGAAGGACTTACCTCAGCCTACCTGCGCAGCCCGCTACTGTTGCCGGCCCAGCTGTGCAGCCCAGCCCACCGAGGACAGAGCCGTCTTCTTCCTTCTGCCAGTAGGCAGAGGGGAAGCGTGGCGCGCGCGCGGGCGTTCCCGGCCACCTCCTGCTTGCCGACGATCCCCTGAACGCGTGGACGACTCTCCCGCGTCGTCCCGATCCCGCTGACCCCCTCGTTCACTCTTCCCCTTCCCTGGCCCTCTCCTCCCCCCCCCATCGCTCGTCCCCGAGCTCGGTCTGGAGCAGCCATGGCCGCCACCCATCGTCCTTGCGGCCACCAGCCACCCCTCGCCCTTCCGCCGACCCTAGAGGCACCGAAGAAACCTCCTCGTCCTCCCAATCGAGCTACGGGACGCCGGGAGGCCCTGCATCGCCGTCAACCGTCGTCTTCAACCTCCGGATCCGACAGCCCCCTCCGGTCAATCTGCGGCCTCAGCGCGTCCCCGGCTACACCGAGTTGCTCCCCTTCACCGTTGTGAGCTCCTCTTCGTTCTCCCCCTCTCCCCACCATCGATTGCATCCCCTAGCCGTGGTTTCTGTGATGGCCGAGAGCTCGCTGCCGCCGCCGTGAAGCTCGCCGTTGCTAGCGACCCCTGCTGACCATGAAGAGCACCTGGACGAGTTCGACACGTCCCGCAGATGCTTCCCAACCGCCTAGCTTGTTCAATTGCAAGCTGCAGCCCCGCGCCGCTCGAACCCGTAGCTCCGGCCGCCGCCGTTCTGGTCGCCGACGTCGACCCCGACCTCCCTGCGCCCAGCTGCGTGCGCCCCTAGACGCGCGGGAGCACGGGCTCCCTCCTGGTGCCCTCAGGGTGCCCAACCGTAGCCTGTAGCGCCGTCCCGAGCAACTCCGGCGAGGTCTCGCCGTCGCCGTGGTCGCCGGCGTCACTAGCTGACGTGGAGCATTAGGTTAGGTGCTAATCACTCGGTTAATTAAACCCCTGTGCATGACATGTGGGACCGCTGCTGTTAAAAACACGGGTTAAGTTAAATAACCCCCTGTTAGCTCTCTATCTCACTGACATGTGGCCTCGATGTCAGTTTGACTTGCTGACGTGGCTTTTGACTGGCCCCACACGTCAGTGACTCATGCCAGCGGTGTGTCACTGACCAGTGGGCCCCACTGGTCAGGTTTGACCCGAACCAGCCCCTGTTGACTATGCTGAGGTCAGCATGACCTAGTGCTGACGCAATAATTCCTTTCTGGAATTTAGATAATTATTAAATGATTTATAAATTCCAGAAAATTATATAAACTTCCAAAATCCATAGAAAATTAACCGTAACTCCAAATTTAATAAATTATATATGAAAAATTATCAGAAAAATTCAAGGAATCCATCTGTACCATTTTCATGCATGTTAGAACAACTTATAGCTGCTGTTTAGCACAAATCAATTAAAGGGCATTTAAATAATCATATATGGAGTTTGAATTTGAATCTTAGATTCAAACCAACTTCATTTAATCTGGTTTTAGTTGCATTAGCTCAAAACACATTCATTTTGCCATGTCATGATCATGCATCATATTGTGCATTGCATTGATTGTGTTCCTTTCTGTGTTGCCGGTATTTGCCCCCTCTCGATAGACGTGTACCGATGATGTGATCGTTGACACTGATGAAGACTCAATGTTATCTTCAGAAGTGCCAGGCAAGCAAAACCCCCTTGTTCATTCCGATACAATCCTACTCTCTCGCTCCTGCTCTCTTTTACTGCATTAGGACAACAACGAATCATTTGTTACTTGCTGCGGTAGCTGAACCCCTTTATCCTTTGCATGACCTGTCATTCCACAGTAAATAGATGAAACCCACTAGCATGAGTAGGAGTTGTTTGAGCCCTGTTGTGCCTACTCATTCATGTTTGTTTGTCATGCCTGCTACTGCTTAGAGTTGAGTCAGGTCTGATTCATCGGGGATGAATCAGAGGTGTGTGAACATGTCCTACGGTGTGTGAGCTAAGCGTGTGAACACGATTTGGTAAAGGTAGCGGTGAGAGGCCATGTAGGAGTACATGGTGGGTTGTCTCATTGCAGCCGTCCTCAGGAACTGAGTTCTGTGTTTGTGATCCATGATTCAGCTACTACCACGCATTGGGCCCGAAACCAATGGACCCTCTCGGCTTCTTGATCACCCTTGTCCTCTGTCCAGGAGTTGCAAGTAGTTTCTGGTGTTTGTAGTATGCTGGAGGCCGTGCGCAGCACTGACCGTAGGGGTGGGCTGTGATGCGGTAGGCACGTGGCCGGGTAAACCGGGCGCCCGTTTGGTGTCACGGAACCCTGTTCACATCGTTTGGGGCTGTGAGCGAAACTCCGGCCGGATCTCCTCATGGATGGAACCCGAATAGGCGATAAACCTGGACTAGAGACTTAGGTGATTAGGTAGGTCGTGGCCGACACCCACGTTGGGCTTCCGCTTGAAGGTTGCCGAGTACATGTCGTGTAAACGGCGGTAAGTGGTGAGAGCGTGTGTGAAGAAGTACACCCCTGCAGGGTTAACCTAATCTATTCGAATAGCCGTGTCCGCGGAAAAGGACTTCTGGGTTGCTTATATCAGTTCATAGACAAGTGAAAGTGGATACTCTAAAATACGCAAGATAAGCGTGAGTGCTATGGATGGCGTTCTCGTAGGGAGACGGGAGCGGATCCATAGTGGTGTATTGATATGGTGAATATGTGGACTCGTGTGCGCCACCTCAAAAGAGAGTCATAGTTCAGGTTAGCCACCGAGTCAAAGCTGGCTTGCTGCAGTTAAACCCCACCATCCTTTTGTTGATAATGATGCATATGTAGATAGTTCTGATGTAAGTCTTGCTGGGTACATTTGTACTCACGTTTGCCTATTTTATGTTTTTGCAGAGAGACTTCAGTCTCACTAGTAGTTCCGCTTGGACTTCGACGTTTAGCTTGATACCTCAGCTACGATCTTGTGCCCTCGGCAGGATCTGATAGATAGTCAGGCTTCTCAGCCTTTTTCATTTATAGTTGTCTGTACTCAGACATGATAGCTTCCGTTTGTGCTTTGACTTGTATGCTCTGAGTGTTGGGTCATGAGACACATGTTTGTAATATCTCGCTCCTCGGAGCCTAATGAATAAACTACTTGAGTCGTAGAGTCATTTTGTGATGCCATGTTGTATTGCACATATCGAGCATATTGTGTGTATGTTATTGAAATGCTTGGTATGTGTGGGATCTGACCATCTAGTTGTTTATCTTTAGTAGCCTCTCTTACCGGGAAATGTCTCCTAGTGTTTCCACTGAGCCATGGTAGCTTGCTACTGCTCCGGAACACTTAGGCTGGCCGGCATGTGTCCTTCTTCGTTCCTGTGTCTGTCCCTTCGGGGAAATGTCACGCTTTGAGTACCGGAGTCCTGCTAGCCGCTACAACCCGGTTTACCGGAGTCCTGCTAGCCCAGTGCTACAGCCCGTACCCACTTGCTGATGACCGACACGTTCGAAGCTGGGTCATGGATGCCTGTCCCTGTAAGTCTGTGCCACTTTGGGTTTACGACTAGTCATGTCAGCCCGGGCTCTTTATCATATGGATGCTAGCGACACTATCATATACGTGAGCCAAAAGGCGCAAACGGTCCCGGGCAAAGGTAAGGCGACACCCGTGGGAACACCGTGCATGAGGCCGCAAAGTGATATGAAGTGTTACCGGCTAGATCGATGTGACATCGAGTCGGGGTCCTGACAGCGTTGGTATCAGAGCTTGACTGCCTGTAGGATTACCAAGCCAAACTGGTCGAAGTTGAGTCTAGAAATTCTTTAGTTATATAAGGGAATTGATTGTGGGATGGAACGTAAGGCTCTTTTTACTCCTTATACCTCATGGCCTTCTGATCTGAGTCATCTTCTCTTCTACGGGGATTAAGAACTAGGCTATCTCTTCTTTCTATCAGGATCACGCGTCACTAGTCAGTAGACTTATAAGATTGTTGGATTTAAGCTTGAGTTCAGTTTCTACTACTTCCGTATGTTAATTGTTGATCTCGAAACCTTGATATTGTGCTTCTGAGTGGTTATGCCACCATTTTTGTGAATGTCTCAAATCTTTTCTGAGCATTTACAGCCGTTATGCTGTCCGAGTCATCCCAGGTTTCTAAATAGTCCGATGCATTTGCAAATCCCTTCCTTCCGTTTCCGATGTTTCCATGGGCCAGATTAACCACACTAATCGGTGTGTTGAGGTAATTATTGCTTTGACATATATGTTGGAGCTATTATTATGACCCTAGGTGTTTTAGGGAGTCACCTAGTAATCTAGCAATGTTTTGTGTCCCAGTGTGATGATTCTGGCCGTCATTATCGAAAGCATCCCGTGATGCTACTTAGTAGTAGGTATTCTATTCCTTGGGCTTTGAACCCGAGATTCACTCTACTTACTTCATGTTGATAGTGTTTGCTAGTTCCTTCAGGATATTAGTAACTTTGCGATAGTCCTCGAGGTCCGTGGTATTTCCTTCTTCCAAATACTATGAACCGCTTATGGCAGATGTTTATTGGATCAAAAGATCACAATTAGAGTACTCTTGAGGAGTTCTCCATTCATAAATCGTGACTCTGCCAGTTCTA
The DNA here is from genome assembly GCF_002162155.2 of Triticum dicoccoides. NCBI lineage: Eukaryota > Viridiplantae > Streptophyta > Magnoliopsida > Poales > Poaceae > Triticum > Triticum dicoccoides. The sequence continues at coordinate 9,574 of NW_021199994.1, forward strand.
CCTTTCTGCATGGGTTATCCGGAAGAAATATGTTGAACTTGGTTCGACATACTAATCTATGCATCCACAACTCAGAAAGTTATATGTTCCTTTGAGTTGTTCTCTTTAGTTGCATTCTGACCCTCGTCTATCAATTGATAGTCAAGAGTATGCGTGCGTTCGTTTATCGATGCCTATTACTCTTGTGGTCCGTCAAGCCATTCTGTCCTGAATGACTTGGAGAAACAAACTCCAGTACCTCTTCCATATCCAGGATTAGGTCAAAGAAGTTGTGCTCCGCAGATCAAATTGCTAATCCAGCTTTTGTTCTGCTCTACCTTGGAGTATTACATATTTTATATCGAGATTGTTATAGGAATTGCACACCATCCCATGAACTCTTGGTACAGTGACACTTCGTGCCATCACTGTTCATTCCTCGGTCTTCGTGTTGATGCAACCAGAATACCGACAAATGAATTGTGATGTGTGAAATCAATACGCCTAGCAACCTCGTTGCTGGGTAGTTAAAGGACAATAATTTTATTCTTAGTGTGTTGGATATTGAATCATCATTCTAAGATTGATCGTGCTACCTAGTCCATTCTCCTGGTTCACTCCTCGATCGATGAGTTAGGATTATTTCAAATTCTTACTCTATTGATCATATCGTCTTGCCCTGAAAAGCAAGATTGTTCTCGAGCTTAGTAACATACCGGTGGCTCGTGATTCTCTGAATATCTTCTTAGAAGTATTACCAGGTTGTCACCTGACCGCTATGTTGAGCTCGTGATCAAGTTGGTTTTTGTGAACCATCCTTCTCCAAGAATCTGTGTTGGATATCCCTGAGCTAGTTGGTTAAGTTAGACAACGACTTGGAGAGTTGGAAGATAAAAGCTTGCCTGACTTAGTTCGTTCCAAAGGGATATTCTTGTGTAGTGTGTGTTGAAGAAAGATGATATCTTCATCAATTGGTCCCTGTGATCAGTCGCTGGATCTATTGTCTTATCAATCCTTTGATTTGAGTGTGGGCTATCGTCAAATCAAATCAGAACCAACGATATTCGTAATGTTGTCTTACTCGTGGTTGATTCCTCGAGCATACACCGTTATATCTTTGGTCTGACCAATGCTATCACCGTGTTCACTTAACTATGGAATTCCTTTTAAAAGGGAACCTAGATGAATTGTTGTTGAGCCCATTGACAACATCCTTGTCTTCTCCATAATTTTGCTGAACATTAAGCTAGTGTTGGAAACTTTTGAAAGCATTTGTTCATGCTAGCTCATGAAGCATATGTTTGGATGAAGGTAGTGACTTCCTTTAATTCATGTGCATCTGATGCAAGTTGCCGCCGTGGATTCGAGAAAGTCAATGTTGCTTTCTTTGGAATCATTCCAAATCAGTCATGCACACGTGCGAAGAATGCTGTGGTTTGAAGACTTGCAACCTTCAATCTATATGTATCCCTAGCACACCAAGCCACTGATTGATTTGTTCAAGGAGAAGGAGTTCCTCCATAAGAGCTAATCCGGACTTATGAAAGAACTTCGATACCCTCGTTGATGGTTCCCCCTCCTGAACTCGGTAGTGTTTTATTATAAGACTACCACGTGGTCATGCTTGTCTGGGACAACGTGTTCACATGTTTGTAGCAGAACCAGCTCATGTTTTGGAGCTTGCTATTGTAGTTCATCTTCCGAGAATCTCGCAACGTCATCTCGTCGATTTGTGTTGCAAACTTTCATTTTTCTTTCTAGACCTGATGAGTCTGGAATATCCTGACACCAACCAGATCTGAATCTCAGGCAGATATGATGGTTTGGAACATCTCCCAAGAACCATAACATTGGTCCCTCGATAACCGGTAAAGTGGATGTCGTGGCCAGCACCACCCAGCCGAAGGACCTATTATTGTGGTATCTTGATTGAAGCAGTTGGCCACCTTCCCATAAGGACTTCGTAGGATTTACTTTCTAGTTGTGCCTTATGATTTTGTGTTCCCGAAGTCCGACCTTTTACTTGATGTTTTAGATATCAAACCATATCTATGAATGGGTTATACTAGCACATCAAGGAGAACATTAGAAGCGGAGTGCTAAATGTCTCTCGGTCGATCATCCAGATTTTATTTGCTTGGCCTCGCTAAGGTGAAATCTGAGAAAGTGTTATCCTCCTTCGCATCTGCATCGTCCATCGCTATTCATCATGGTAGTATGTTGTGTTGTCAGCACCCTTGACGGGGTTGTTGATAAAACCTTGATGATTGTGGAAATGCTCAAGTTCTTGAGAGCACGCACAAGCGCTACGTCTTATCATCGGCACTAGCTGGGATTGCCCCAGATTTCTTCGGTTATGCTATAACCACTCCAATAGTGAATTCACTCTCTATTGTTGGGTTCTTCCCCAGTTACTAGAATCATTCCCCGCATTTGCATTTTGTTCCCAGCTTGCACCGCCAATGTGCCATTCTACCATGGGTCTCTTCCATTTCCGGTGATAAGCAAAATTCATCCATTACGTTGTCCCCAACAAGGTAATCCACATCATCCAAGTTTGAGTATGCCATTCTACTGACCCCCTCCAAATGATCGCTTGTGATTACCTTAGGCTGGTATAAAGAGTTCCAATGATCTCTGAATCAAAAGTAATTCTTTTTGCCACTTAAGATAATACTCTACGATCACCTTCTCCAGGATGTTTCGTCGTGGTATTATGGCAACTCAACTCCTCACTACGTTGACAATCGTTTGCCACCCTCTTAAGCGTGAAATTGTTGTCTACCTAGTGAACCCTCGTCGTCTGTTCCACTCCATCCCTCTAGAGGTGTGCTTCGTCTCTCAGCTCGAGAGATATTGTTATGTCTCATTCCGTGAGTTGTTCGATCTTCGAGAAGATCGACCCTTCTAGAGTCTCCTTCTTCCCTCCATGTCATGTTGACAGGAACTCTCAGAGCAAGACTTCAAGACGATGATGGTGATCGAATCAACGTTCCTATGAAGTGCAACCTGGATCGTGAAGATTATACTAGTTTGCATTTCCCCTTCATCCTACCCTACGCTTGAATCTCGAGACGAGATTCTTGTTTAGTGGGGGTGAGTTGTCACATCCCTAGCTTCTGGCATTGCACTAGTACTAGCTTTTGGTGATGCATCATGTTTATTTTTTACAGAAAGTTGAAATGGGGATCGACTAAGCCCTAGCACCAAATGAATTCAACTAGGGTCAAAATAAAACCTTTTTCATTGAACTCAAAATGTCCTCTAAAAATGTTCAACATTTCTGGTTTGAGGTGGAAGCATCTACCAAAAATGGTTTATATTTTTGCAGGACATATTTGGTCACTGAATTAAACCATATTGTATTTGACTTTGGGCATTTAAATACTATAAATAATTTAAATGCTCAAATAAATGTTGGAAATTGATAAGGGTCACTGAAATAATTCAGAAAGCACCCATATTTATTTCCAGGATTTTATAAAAATGATTTGATATTTAAAACAAATCAAAAACAAATTGCAGAAATAGAAAAAAAATAAAACAGAATAAAAATAAGAGGGAGAAGGACTTACCTCAGCCTACCTGCGTAGCCCGCTACTGTTGCCGGCCCAGCTGTGCAGCCCAGCCCACCGAGGACAGAGCCGTCTTCTTCCTTCTGCCAGTAGGCAGAGGGGAAGCGTGGCGCGCGCGCGGGCGTTCCCGGCCACCTCCTGCTTGCCGACGATCCCCTGAACGCGTGGACGACTCTCCCGCGTCGTCCCGATCCCGCTGACCCCCTCGTTCACTCTTCCCCTTCCCTGGCCCTCTCCTTCCCCCCCCATCGCTCGTCCCCGAGCTCGGTCTGGAGCAGCCATGGCCGCCACCCATCGTCCTTGCGGCCACCAGCCACCCCTCGCCCTTCCGCCGACCCTAGAGGCACCGAAGAAACCTCCTCGTCCTCCCAATCGAGCTACGGGATGCCGGGAGGCCCTGCATCGCCGTCAACCGTCGTCTTCAACCTCCGGATCCGACGGCCCCCTCCGGTCAATCTGCGGCCTCAGCGCGTCCCCGGCTACACCGAGTTGCTCCCCTTCACCGTTGTGAGCTCCTCTTCGTTCTCCCCCTCTCCCCACCATCGATTGCATCCCCTAGCCGTGGTTTCTGTGATGGCCGAGAGCTCGCTGCCGCCGCCGTGAAGCTCGCCGTTGCTAGCGACCCCTGCTGACCATGAAGAGCACCTGGACGAGTTCGACACGTCCCGCAGATGCTTCCCAACCGCCTAGCTTGTTCAATTGCAAGCTGCAGCCCCGCGCCGCTCGAACCCGTAGCTCCGGCCGCCGCCGTTCTGGTCGCCGACGTCGACCCCGACCTCCCTGCGCCCAGCTGCGTGCGCCCCTAGACGCGCGGGAGCACGGGCTCCCTCCTGGTGCCCTCAGGGTGCCCAACCGTAGCCTGTAGCGCCGTCCCGAGCAACTCCGGCGAGGTCTCGCCGTCGCCGTGGTCGCCGGCGTCACTAGCTGACGTGGAGCATTAGGTTAGGTGCTAATCACTCGGTTAATTAAACCCCTGTGCATGACATGTGGGACCGCTGCTGTTAAAAACATGGGTTAAGTTAAATAACCCCCTGTTAGCTCTCTATCTCACTGACATGTGGCCTCGATGTCAGTTTGACTTGCTGACGTGGCTTTTGACTGGCCCCACACGTCAATGACTCATGCCAGCGGTGTGTCACTGACCAGTGGGCCCCACTGGTCAGGTTTGACCCGAACCAGCCCCTGTTGACTATGCTGAGGTCAGCATGACCTAGTGCTGACGCAATAATTCCTTTCTGGAATTTAGATAATTATTAAATGATTTATAAATTCCAGAAAATTATATAAACTTCCAAAATCCATAGAAAATTAACCGTAACTCCAAATTTAATAAATTATATATGAAAAATTATCAGAAAAATTCAAGGAATCCATCTGTACCATTTTCATGCATGTTAGAACAACTTATAGCTGCTGTTTAGCACAAATCAATTAAAGGGCATTTAAATAATCATATATGGAGTTTGAATTTGAATCTTAGATTCAAACCAACTTCATTTAATCTGGTTTTAGTTGCATTAGCTCAAAACACATTCATTTTGCCATGTCATGATCATGCATCATATTGTGCATTGCATTGATTGTGTTCCTTTCTGTGTTGCCGGTATTTGCCCCCTCTCGATAGACGTGTACCGATGATGTGATCGTTGACACTGATGAAGACTCAATGTTATCTTCAGAAGTGCCAGGCAAGCAAAACCCCCTTGTTCATTCCGATACAATCCTACTCTCTCGCTCCTGCTCTCTTTTACTGCATTAGGACAACAACGAATCATTTGTTACTTGCTGCGGTAGCTGAACCCCTTTATCCTTTGCATGACCTGTCATTCCACAGTAAATAGATGAAACCCACTAGCATGAGTAGGAGTTGTTTGAGCCCTGTTGTGCCTACTCATTCATGTTTGTTTGTCATGCCTGCTACTGCTTAGAGTTGAGTCAGGTCTGATTCATCGGGGATGAATCAGAGGTGTGTGAACATGTCCTACGGTGTGTGAGCTAAGCGTGTGAACACGATTTGGTAAAGGTAGCGGTGAGAGGCCATGTAGGAGTACATGGTGGGTTGTCTCATTGCAGCCGTCCTCAGGAACTGAGTTCTGTGTTTGTGATCCATGATTCAGCTACTACCACGCATTGGGCCCGAAACCAATGGACCCTCTCGGCTTCTTGATCACCCTTGTCCTCTGTCCAGGAGTTGCAAGTAATTTCTGGTGTTTGTAGTATGCTGGAGGCCGTGGGCAGCGCTGACCGTAGGGGTGGGCTGTGATGCGGTAGGCACGTGGCACGGTGTACCGGGCGCCCGTTTGGTGTCTCGGGAACCCTGTTCACATCGTTTGGGGCTGTGAGCGAAACTCCGGCCGGATCTCCTCATGGATGGAACCCGAATAGGCGATAAACCTGGACTAGAGACTTAGGTGATTAGGTAGGTCGTGGCCGACACCCACGTTGGGCTTCCGCTTGAAGGTTGCCGAGTACATGTCGTGTAAACGGCGGTAAGTGGTGAGAGCGTGTGTGAAGAAGTACACCCCTGCAGGGTTAACCTAATCTATTCGAATAGCCGTGTCCGCGGAAAAGGACTTCTGGGTTGCTTATATCAGTTCATAGACAAGTGAAAGTGGATACTCTAAAATACGCAAGATAAGCGTGAGTGCTATGGATGGCGTTCTCGTAGGGAGACGGGAGCGGATCCATAGTGGTGTATTGATATGGTGAATATGTGGACTCGTGTGCGCCACCTCAAAAGAGAGTCATAGTTCAGGTTAGCCACCGAGTCAAAGCTGGCTTGCTGCAGTTAAACCCCACCATCCTTTTGTTGATAATGATGCATATGTAGATAGTTCTGATGTAAGTCTTGCTGGGTACATTTGTACTCACGTTTGCCTATTTTATGTTTTTGCAGAGAGACTTCAGTCTCACTAGTAGTTCCGCTTGGACTTCGACGTTTAGCTTGATACCTCAGCTACGATCTTGTGCCCTCGGCAGGATCTGATAGATAGTCAGGCTTCTCAGCCTTTTTCATTTATAGTTGTCTGTACTCAGACATGATAGCTTCCGTTTGTGCTTTGACTTGTATGCTCTGAGTGTTGGGTCATGAGACCCATGTTTGTAATATCTCGCTCCTCGGAGCCTAATGAATAAACTACTTGAGTCGTAGAGTCATTTTGTGATGCCATGTTGTATTGCACATATCGAGCATATTGTGTGTATGTTATTGAAATGCTTGGTATGTGTGGGATCTGACCATCTAGTTGTTTATCTTTAGTAGCCTCTCTTACCGGGAAATGTCTCCTAGTGTTTCCACTGAGCCATGGTAGCTTGCTACTGCTCCGGAACACTTAGGCTGGCCGGCATGTGTCCTTCTTCGTTCCTGTGTCTGTCCCTTCGGGGAAATGTCACGCTTTGAGTACCGGAGTCCTGCTAGCCGCTACAGCCCGGTTTACCGGAGTCCTGCTAGCCCAGTGCTACAGCCCGGACCCACTTGCTGATGACCGACACGTTCGAAGCTGGGTCATGGATGCCTGTCCCTGTAAGTCTGTGCCACTTTGGGTTTACGACTAGTCATGTCAGCCCGGGCTCTTTATCATATGGATGCTAGCGACACTATCATATACGTGAGCCAAAAGGCGCAAACGGTCCCGGGCAAAGGTAAGGCGACACCCGTGGGAACACCGTGCGTGAGGCCGCAAAGTGATATGAAGTGTTACCGGCTAGATCGATGTGACATCGAGTCGGGGTCCTGACACTTAGGTACCTGAGTAAGGCGTCTGCCTTAAGCTTTAAGGTGTCTGAAGTGCTGCTAAGGCGTCCAGGTTGGCGTCTTGGTCCATATTGGACGCCTTGAGCTTGCCAGCGAGGCAGGGAAGTAGTTTTAGGCGGGAAACAGTCTTCTGGTGGGAAACAGAGATGTTGTTGGCGCCAACAGATAAGAGGAGGGAAAGAGAGAGAGAGAGAGAAACAACCCCCAATCCACACACACCTCCTCCTCCTTCTCTGGCTCCTCTCCTCCAGCAGATCTGCTCCCTCCTCTGCAGCAGATCCTCTCCAGCAGCTCCTCCTCCTCCTCTCCAGCAGCTCCTCCTCTCCAGTAGCTCATCCTCCTCCTCTTCAGTACAACAGCAACCAGCAACAGGCAACAGCAAGGAGCCAACACCTCTCCCTCCCCCTTCTCCCCCACCCTCCTCTGCTCTGTTTCTTCCATGTTAAGTTGTTCGTTGCTTGCTGTTTTTCAGTTGTTCATTGCTTCCTGCTTTGCTGGTTGCTCACTGCTTTGTGCTAGCTGCTTTGCTGGTTGCTCACTACCTCTCTTATAGTGGTTAGTGGATCCTGGATGGTTAGAATAATGCATGATTACTGTTGGGGAGAAGAGAATGTGCAAAGAGGATGGATCCTATATAGGCTCTACAACCAGCAGCAAGTGCAAGATGTGTAGTGTGTATGCCTAGTTGCCTACCAAATTCTACTTCATTCTACTGCTTAGAACTCTCTAAGGCGTCCGCCTTGCCTTATGCCTTACCGCTTAGGCGGTGAGGCGCCCCCCCATCGCCTTGCCTCGCCTTACCGCCTTGAAAACATTGCTCCTAATGTGTCGAAAATGATAGAGGTTCAGTTCAGGAACCAGAAATATGAATAAGAAAGAAACAAATAAATATAGGGAATTATTTGTCAAATTGTGAGTTATGCACATGCAACGCTATCTCTTTGAGGGTGCCACTATCAAATCTTGAGTTTCAAATGAATGAAACACTTCTCACCTAAGTAATGAAAGTACCACTCGATCTATTTATAGATGAATGGAACACTGCTTGGCTAAGCATCAGACACACGGTTATTCATGCTAGCTAGCTGCACAAAGCCATGACCTACGGACTCTGCTTCCTATTCTTCCTGTCGGCTCTCAACGGGGCAGCACAACACCAAAAAGAAGCGAAGAAATAACATGAACACCTGATAAAGAAAGTAGTGAATCACATGTTGTAAATCAGTACAAAATAAATTAGCTATTTCATATCCAGATGTTCTATTTTCAAAATAACTCCTTATATTAGGGCTGATTCCATTTACATTTTAAACAAATGTTGAGGGAGGGGTTAATGCTACCATGATACAAGCATGGTATAGGTTGCATAATGGCATGTAAGGTAGCATGTCCCTATAAATTCAACCGTCCAGGCCAAATACTTTGTACGAGTCCCAAATGGTTATTACAGCATAGAGCAAAATAGAACTTTTAAATGACAAAAATGGGCATTGCCAAATTTGTACAGAGTATATACAACACACAAAATAATCCAGGGATCTGCGGCGAATGGACATAACGGAGAATGAAACTGGACGTCAATGCATTGTTTAGTGAGCAAGTAGAAAAATATAATAAAGAAAATAGTTCATGACTGAAAATTTAGCTGTTCTGGTGCCATACTAAAGAGCACATTATATACAGTGTCGCTTAGTAATTAGTAGTTGTCTGTCTCCAGGAAGTTTGGAAACGATAAACAGCTAAGAATGTGAAATGGAAAGTATGATAAGAATATAGAGGCAAAAGAGTCATGTTGAATCATCACATATATAAATAAGCAGCAGGATGAGTATAACATATATTCATGAGAATTATCCAGTGGTGCTAATTACGGTTCAACATACTACTCCTTCAGACACCATGCAGAAAAATTAAGTATGGACTAAACAGCATCAATGAGCACATTCTTCTTCTCAAAGAAAAGTGTGCATTGTTATAGCAAAGACAAGAACTGTTTCCAAACAACAATGAGGGCCCTAAAAGGTCCAAGCTATTGTAGCTTGTACATGTAAACAGAAAAAGAACAAAGCATCTCAGCGATTATATACCATATTCTTCGTGTTTTAAATGATAGTTGGTCCCGGACATTCTTCCAAATAAAATATGAAACCACAAAAAACAATTCAGCTTCAGAGTTCATCGACATGGCGGTGGCTATATTGTTTTTATACCAAATTAAGTGAATCTCTGCAAAAAACCATCTTATTAGCTAACAAAAACTGACCAACAAAATAGCAAACAAAATTACATGTCTATATGTTCTTAGAACCAAGAGGGGGCATGTAAATTCTAAAAATCAAGTGAATGTATGCACCTAGTTAGAAAAGGAGCATTCCACTTTTCTCTAATCTCATAGGTAAATAACATCAATGTAGCTGTATGGATTGAGCTCCTCGAAGTTCAAACCATAACAGTTTAGTTTACACATGGATCAGTTCAATTCTATCTGAAGATCAAACGTTTGGCTACTCAATCGGATGGCTGAAAATCCAAGTGCTCTGGGAGGCTCAAGTTTGTGTGTGGTTGTAACAATGGGATGAAGGATCTTACATTGTTGTATGTGGAAACAAACCTCAATTAGCATTTCTTTAGATTTGGTCACATTCAGTCAATCCTTTCTCCCATGGCAAAAATAATTGGAAGCTGAATCACATGGGAAATAGAACATAATGGGAAATAAATTAACTCGTAGATGAAAAACACTGGCGCTGGGCGCGCTGTACCTGGAGGCCGCGCTGGTTGAGTCCCTTGACGGCGACAGCGATGCATCTCCCTTGGCATCGAGTGGGCAGTCGAATCCTGTTTAGACGCTGCTGAAGACGCCCTTGCCGTCCATATATGAAATGAAAGAGCCTGCATTCATTGTCCAGATATGAAATGAAAGCCGCCATGAAGAAAGAAAAATATAGGCAGCATGCTCCTTAAAAACAACACAAACTATTGGATATTTTGCCAAAGGCACAACAAATCATTATACTATCAGCACCATTTATTCTTCACCTAATTCAACAGCGGCATAACACGCATATTGCTCAATATATCCAACTGATATATATCGTCCACAATCTGTGTCACTGCATCTGGCCTCTACTTAAATTGTTACTACTGTAAACAAAAAACACACTGCATATGAACCCAAAAAAGTAATCCTTGATTTTCCTTTGCATTGCATAATCAGATTTGTTCAAACAGTAAAACTAATCCAGCAATTTAAGTTAGGAATGAAACAGTAGATTGGTTATTAACACCTATCAGGATGAGCGATTGAGCAGGACAAACAAAACAAATATTTTGCCTGTAGAGTAAACAGTACTAATTACACTGAAAGAAATCAGATCTACTTTTATGCACTGGACCGTGTAAATTCCATGGCAAAATCAAGTGAAATTAGCCATAGCATTTTAGTCTGGGCAAAATTCTTGAACATGACTACTACTTACTCATCTAAAAGCACTACTCCCTCCGTCCTTTGAAGAGTGTACTTTCAACTTTGTTGGAAAGTCAAACATTTTTATGTTTGACCGTATGTTTATGACATCAAATTAGTAGCATTAGATTCATGATAAAATATATTTTCATTATATACCTATTTGATTTCACAAACATTGATTATTTTTTTGCACAAACTCGGTCAAACTTTGAGATACTTTGACCCTCCAACAAAGTTGGAAGCACACTCTATAAAGGATGGAGGGGGTAACTTGCATAGTGTTGTTGGAGAAGTCAAGGAGCCAGAATCCAAGAACATGCCAATAAAAACATAGTATGCTAAATGAATCTGTTATCAGGCTATATAGGATGTACGCTGCCAGGCAAGCCAGTTATTACATGCTTAACATGCAAGACCGGTGGTCAGTATCCAGGGTGCTTTAAACCGGTGGTTGCCGGCCTGGCACCAAACCACATAATCCTTGTTTGGTTTAGTCCCTAAACACCCCTAAATGGCACAGGTATAACATTTTCTTTATACATTAATTTTGGTTTCGATCGCCATTTTTTTCTCTGAATGTTTCCAAGATCTGTTTTAGCATTAGTTTCTTTTGCAAAGAATAATGAATGTATACTTGCTAGTAATTAACCTGGAGGATCATGTACTACATCAACAAAAATTTAATGATCCAACGTGGCACTTACATATGTCATTCACAACAGCAACAAAACCAAGTTCTCTCAAATAAAAACGCGATTCTTGCATAGTACCTTGCTGTTGTAGGTAGGTATTCCGACTGGAGGCAGTAGAAGCGGACTCAGGAGCATGGCGCTGGGGATGTGGTTCTCTGGCCACCAGCAAGTGGTCTCCTCTTACTCCTTGTTCCTCTCCCGATCCCTACTCCATCTTCCATCGTTTGGCTGTGGCCAAGGTGGCGGCGGAAAGGAGGGGATGGAAGAGAGCGAGAGGAGGAGCACCTGACACGGCGGAGCGGGGCGAGGCGAGCACGAAGAGCTGGGATCACCAATCAAGGATCTCGTCGGGGAGTGAGGAGAGCACCCACCAGACCCGGACGAGCGCCGGGGACCTGCCCCGGCTGCCGGCACGCGCCCGCAGCGCAAGCGCCAGCAGCGCTGCCCAGGCCAGCGCCTGCACGGCAGGCAGCAGCAGTGCCTCGGCCTCGATGTGCGCCGCCGCCGCCTCGTACCCCAGCGCGGCGAGCTGCGCCAGCAGGACGTAGACGCAGCAGGCGAGGGGGGCCCTGAACCAGGCGCCCCCGGCGGGCAGCAAGGAGGCGAGGTACTCTGTAATTTAGAAACAGAGAGAAGGGTGTCTTCTCGACTTCTTGGGACCTCCTATTCAGCGCGTTCAGCGCCACTGAACCAAACTGGCGCTCGCTGCGCCGCCTTAGTGGGCCGGCCCACGAACAAGCAACAACAGCGAAAAAATACCTAAAAAACTTGTCGCGCCGAGGATTCGAACATGCATCGTTGCCTTGCAGTACGCAGTTGGCTTACCACTAGACCCGCTCATAAGACTAGCTAACATTACCGCGAAGGGTTTAAGGACAATTGCAGCCGCGCTGTTCCAAAATTACATGTTCACAGATTAAAAAAAGGTTCACGAATTTGTTTCAAAAAGAAAAGGTTCACTTATTCAAGAAAGCTAACGAAAATTGGAAAAAGTTCACTATTTCGAGAATTTTTTCATAAATTTGAAAAAGTTCACTAATTCCAGAAAAGTTAGCGAAATTAAAAAAGTTCGTGAGTTCGAAAAAAGTTCATGAAAATTTTGGAAAAGTTCATCAAATACAAAATAGTTCAAGAAAATTGAAAAAGTTCATCGATTTTCACAAAGAGTTCATACAATTGAAAAAAGTTCATCGGTTTTGAAAAAAAGTTCACCCATTTTCATGAAAGTTCACGAGTTTTGAAAAAAAGTTCACAACTTTTGAAAAAAGTTCATTGATTTTGAAAAATAGTTCATCAATTTAAAAAAAAATTATCGAATTCAAAAAAGGTTCACGAACTGAAAAATAGTTCATCGATTTTACCAAAACAAAATAGCGAAAATGACAAAAGTTCGCGCATTTATTAATTATCAAGAAATGTAAGAATAAAAAGAAAGTAAAAAGAAAAAATCAAACAAAATCGTTCGAAAAAACAGTAAGTATTTACTCTCAAAAGAAGGTAATCAGTCAGATCCGAAGGAGTGGGTCGGTGGTTATCGCGGCGTTCTCGAAAACAGGAGATCGTTTGTTCGAATCCTACCTAGAGCGCAGTTTTTTGCGATTTATCAAAATGAGAAAACAAGTAAATGGGCCGGCCCAGCTCGCGGTAGGTGGTGTGCGCTGCAGGCGCCCGTTAACGTAGGATTTCCCGTAATTAGTACTGTTTACTCTACAGGCAAAATATTTGTTTTGTTTGTCCTGCTCAATCGCTCATCCTGATAGGTGTTAATAACCAATCTACTGTTTCATTCCTAACTTAAATTGCTGGATTAGTTTTACTGTTTGAACAAATCTGATTATGCAATGCAAAGGAAAATCAAGGATTACTTTTTTGGGTTCATATGCAGTGTGTTTTTTGTTTACAGTAGTAACAATTTAAGTAGAGGCCAGATGCAGTGACAGAGATTGTGGACGATATATATCAGTTGGATATATTGAGCAATATGCGTGTTATGTCGCTGTTGAATTAGGTGAAGAATAAATGGTGCTGATAGTATAATGATTTGTTGTGCCTTTGGCAAAATATTCAATAGTTTGTGTTGTTTTTAAGGAGCATGCTGCCTATATTTTTCTTTCTTCATGGCAGCTTTCATTTCATATCTGGACAATGAATGCAGGCTCTTTCATTTCATATATGGACGGCAAGGGCGTCTTCAGCAGCGTCTAAACAGGATTCGACTGCCCACTCGATGCCAAGGGAGATGCATCGCCGTCGCCGTCAAGGGACTCAACCAGCGCGGCCTCCAGGTACAGCGCGCCCAGCGCCACTATTTTTTCATCTACGAGTTAATTTATTTCCCATTATGTTCTATTTCCCATGTGATTCAGCTTCCAATTATTTTTGCCATGGGAGAAAGGATTGACTGAATGTGACCAAATCTAAAGAAATGCTAATTGAGGTTTGTTTCCACATACAATAATGTAAGACCTTCATCCCATTGTTACAACCACACACAAACTTGAGCCTCCCAGAGCACCTGGATTTTCAGCCATCCGATTGAGTAGCCAAACGTTTGATCTTCAGATAGAATTGAACCGATCCATGTGTAAACTAAACTATTATGGTTTGAACTTCGAGGAGCTCAATCCATACAGCTACATTGATGTTATTTACCTATGAGATTAGAGAAAAGTGGAATGCTCCTTTTCTAACTAGGTGCATACATTCACTTGATTTTTAGATTTTACATGCCCCCTCTTGGTTCTAAGAACATATAGACATGTAATTTTGTTTGCTATTTTGTTGGTCAGTTTTTGTTAGCTAATAAGATGGTTTTTTGCAGAGATTCACTTAATTTGGTATAAAAACAATATAGCCACCGCCATGTCGATGAACTCTGAAGCTGAATTGTTTTTTGTGGTTTCATATTTTATTTGGAAGAATGTCCGGGACCAACTATCATTTAAAACACGAAGAATGTGGTATATAATCACTGAGATGCTTTGTTCTTTTTCTGTTTACATGTACAAGCTACAATAGCTTGGACCTTTTAGGGCCCTCATTGTTGTTTGGAAACAGTTATTGTCTTTGCTATAACAATGCACACTTTTCTTTGAGAAGAAGAATGTGCTCATTGATGCTGTTTAGTCCATACTTAATTTTTCTGCATGGTGTCTGAAGGAGTAGTATGTTGAACCGTAATTAGCACCACTGGATAATTCTCATGAATATATATTATACTCATCCTGCTGCTTATTTATATATGTGATGATTCAACACGACTCTTTTGCCTCTATATTCTTATCATACTTTCCATTTTACATTCTTAGCTGTTTATCGTTTCCAAACTTCCTGGAGACAGACAACTACTAATTACTAAGCGACACTGTATATAATGTGCTCTTTAGTATGGCACCAGAACAGCTAAATTTTCAGTCATTGTTGACACCAGATTTTGGCACGGTCAATAAATTATTTAAGATAGCCTCAAATGGAGAAGTGATCTTCATGAAAGAGTTACGTATTGACTATATGAACATCTTTGAAGTTAGGGTCATCGCAGTCCGATTTCATCTCAAAGGCCGAAATTATACTCAAAGTACTAAGATCTTATATTCAGAGTACAGTTTGGCTGATTAAGCCCCCAAGACGACCTCAAATGGAAAAATTATCTACGCGGATTGTCTTCGTCTCGTCGAAACGATCGATTTTGATATAAAAATCGTTCCAATCCGAGTTCGGATGCAAAAGTTAGAGCCATCGGAATACAGCCCTGTCACGAGGCAAAAACTGGCGCGCCC
>NW_021199995.1:0-1252 GCF_002162155.2 Triticum dicoccoides
AAGCAAACATGCAATAAGTCATTTAACACAGAATCATCACCAAGATTAGAGGTCATATCAAAATGATTAAACATTGGTTCTTTTGCATCAATAGTTAATTCAATGGGTGCACTCAAAATTGTTGGTATTTCAGTTGTTTGATCACATGGCAAAGTCAAATTATCAACGTAGTCCTCTAAAATAGGTGGTGTGATCAAAGTAGTGGGTAGCTCATCAGATGGTGCATTCAAATTGACAAGGCATTCATCATTCTCATGTAGAGATGGAAGATCAGTACCTTTGTCATTACCTCTTATGATCAACTCAGATGATGTAGCCACTCTCGGGGGCGATGTGTCACATGGTGGAGGTGATGTAGTCCTAACAACAACGGATGTGGTTGTCATAGTATGCCTAGTAGTTGAAGGAACAATCATATCAACTCTTGGAATGTGCACCGTGCGCTTGTTCTCCTCGTGGCCAACACGTCATTTTATTTCCTGTTCAGCTTTGCAAGCAAGATGAAACAAATGGTCCATAGGATAACACTCTTCATGAATTAGTATCTCTTGAATATCACGGTTTAATCCACCCCAAAATCTATCCATAAAATCATCTTCACTTTCTTCTAAAGAGGAATGCAACAAGGTAGTTTGTAAATCATCATAATATTTTGTTACAGCTTCACTACCTTGTTTTAAGTGTTGCAACTTCTTAATCATGTCACGAGTATAATAAGCAGGGACGAAAGTATGTCGCATGGCAAGTTTCAAATCATCCCAAGTAGTAGGTATATAATCAGGGTGTAACCGACAATATTCACTCCACCAAACCAAAGCATAACTAGTGAAAGAACCAACTGCAACCTTAACCTTTTTATGTTCATCGAAATTATGGGAAGCAAATATATTTTTTATGTCGAACTCCCATTCAATATATAAAGCAGGTTTAAAACGGCCATTAAATGGTGGTATAGATACATTAACCTGATCATGTGCATTTGGATGTTTGTGCACCTCTCGTGACGGTTGTGGTATTTGCAAAGGTGGTGGCACGTCTCCCGCGATCGACAAAGCCCATGAATTGACTCTGGATCCTGTCATGATTAGTAGAACAAGAAACAAAACCCAAAAATAATATTCCTATAACTACTAGGATGTGGTGGTAAAACGCTCACAGTAAAGCAAATATCAATGTCTTACAAGTTCTTACCATGCAGCAGGCGGTGATCGGCAACCAGCGGTGTCAAGTAACTCCGAATATTGAGTAAAGC
>NW_021199996.1:0-1631 GCF_002162155.2 Triticum dicoccoides
GATGAATCGTGAGAGGAGATTCATGCGCCTCCTTAAGAATCAATTGTCGCAGATGTTGATTCTTGGGAACCACCAAGCGATTCTCAAAGAAAACAACACCACGATCATCCATAAAGAAACATCCACCAACTCCCTTCTTAATGTTTCTCTTGATCCGGGAAATTCCTGTGTCTTGCTTTTGAGCAGCGATAATCCGATCCTCAAGATCAGGTTTCGCCACCAAGGTAGAAAGAAATCCGCGAGGAGCTATGTGAAGATTAAGCTTACAGAATTCCTCATGGAGAAGTGGTTGGCCTTGCTGCAACATGAGATTGTTGCAATAGGATTTACGGCTTAGCGCATCAGCCATGACATTGGCTTTGCCTGGGGTGTAGGTAATCCCTAGATCATAATCTGTAATCAACTCCAACCAACGTCTTTGCCTAAGGTTCAAATCTGGTTGGGTGAAGATATACTTGAGACTCTGGTGATCGGTGTAGATCTCACAATGTTTACCAAGGAGGTAATGTCGCCAGGTCTTGAGTGCATAGACTACGGCTGCAAGCTCTAGATCATGTGTAGGATAATTCTCCTCATGTGGATGCAACTGTCGGGATGCATAGGCAATCACATGACGATCCTGCATAAGAATGCAACCTAGTCCCTGTCGTGAGGCGTCGCAGTAGATAATAAAGTCTTTAGTGAAATCCGGTGGCACCAGTATGGGAGCAGAAGTCAGGCGTCTTTTCAGTTCCTGAAAACTGTACTCACACTGTGGGGACCACTCAAACTTTTTATCTTTCTTGAGAAGTTCCGTGAGGGGTTTGGCTACTTTGGAGAAGTTTTCAACAAAGCGGCGACAATAGCTGGCTAGACCAAGGAAACTCCTAACTTGTTTAACAGTCTCAGGTGGAGTCCAATCGAGAACAGCCTGAACTCTCTCGGGATTTACAGCAATGCCCTTACCAGAGATTACGTGACCTAAGTAGGTCACTTCTGGCAACCAAAATTCACACTTGGAGAACTTGGCATAAAGGCGGTGCTCTCTGAGTTTTTCTAATACAAGTCTAAGATGTTCGGCATGCTCTTTCTCGTTCTTCGAGTAAATAAGAATATCATCGAGGTAAACCACGACGAACTTATCTAAGTACTCCATGAAGATCGAGTTCATCAAGCGGGAGAATGTGGCTGGGGCGTTGGTTAGGCCAAAGGACATGACTGTGTACTCGTACTGACCATAACGAGTGACAAAAGCTGTCTTGGGAATGTCCCCATTTCTGATTTTGATTTGGTGGTATCCTAACCTTAAATCCATCTTGGAGAAGACTGAGGATCCAGCGAGCTGATCATACAGGTCGTTGATCCTGGGGAGCGGATACTTGTTCTTTATCGTGACCAAATTAACGGGACGATAATCAACGACCATCCGGTCCGTACCGTCTTTCTTCTTGACAAAGAGGACGGGGCAAGCCCAAGGAGAAGAACTAGGACGGATGAAACCCTTTTGCAAGGACTCATCGAGTTGTTTCTTAAGCTCGGCTAGTTCTAGGGGTGCCATCTTGTAAGGTCTCCGGGAGATTGGAGCTGTTCCTGGGATAAGATCTATGACGAACTCTACATCTCTGTCAGGTGGAACACCTGGCAGTTCCTCT
>NW_021199997.1:0-893 GCF_002162155.2 Triticum dicoccoides
AGTAACATACCGATGACAAAGGGAACAACGTATGTTGTTATGCGGTCTGACCGATAAAGATCTTCGTAGAATATGTAGGAGCCAATATGGGCATCCAGGTCCCGCTATTGGTTATTGACCGGAGACGTGTCTCGGTCATGTCTACATTGTTCTCGAACCCGTAGGGTCCGCACGCTTAAGGTTACGATGACAGTTATATTATGAGTTTATGCATTTTGATGTACCGAAGGTTGTTCGGAGTCCCGGATGTGATCACGGACATGACGAGGAGTCTCGAAATGGTCGAGACATAAAGATTGATATATTGGAAGTCTATGTTTGGACATCGGAAGTGTTCCGGGTGAAATCGGGATTTTACCGGGTTACCGGGAGGTTACCGAAACCCCCCGGGAGCCATATGGGCCATCATGGGCCTTAGTGGAAAGGAGAAAGGGGCAGCCCAAGGGGGCTGCACGCCTCCCCCTTCCCCTAGTCCTATTAGGACTAGGAGAGGTGGCCGGCCACCCCTCTCCCTCTTTCCCCCTTGGGAATCCTAGTTGGAATAGGATTGGGGGGGGGAGTCCTACTCCCGGTAGGAGTAGGACTCCTCCTGCGCCACCTCCTCCTGGCCGGCGCCTCCTCCCCCCCTTGGCTCCTTTATATACGGAGGCAGGGGCACCTCTAAACACACAAGTTGACACAAGTTGATCCACGTGATCGATTCCTTAGCCGTGTGCGGTGCCCCCTGCCACCATATTCCTCGATAATACTGTAGCGGAGTTTAGGCGAAGCCCTGCTGCTGTAGTTCATCAAGATCGTCACCACGCCGTCGTGCTGACGAAACTCTTCCCCGACACTTTGCTGGATCGGAGTCCGGGGATCGTCATCGAGCTGAACGTGTGCTCGAACTCGGA
>NW_021199998.1:0-2442 GCF_002162155.2 Triticum dicoccoides
GAACCTTCTTGATCTTCACTTCAAATTGATTTTGGGCCTTCCAAGCGAAGTTCTTGAAGATCTTTTGGACCTACGATTTATCATCAAGAAAGAATATCCATGTAAATCTGAAAAAATCATCAACAATGACTAAACCAAATGAGTTACCACTGAGACTCTTGTAGGCGTTGGGACCAAAAAGATTCATGGGAAGTAGCTCAAGCGGTCTTCACGTGGTCATGATGTTCTTCACAGGATGACTTCCTCCAACTTGTTTTCCTGCTTGACAAGCACTACAAAGTCTATCCTTGTCAAGTATGGCATCTTTTACACCAAGGATATAATCACCTTTGATAAGCTTATCAAGATTTTGCATGCCCACGTGACCTAACCTTCTACGCCATAACCAACCTTTAGAAGATTTAGCAATTAAGAAATTTCGAGGTTGAGCTCTCTTAGTGAAATCAACAATGTATAGATCACCTCTACGTATACTGGTAAAGACCATATTATGATTATCTCTTCGAAACACTTGGCAATCTACTTCAGTGAATAGAACATTGAAACCGAAATCGGCTAGTCTAGATACGGAAAGTAAATTGTGGCCAAGAGATTCAACGGGCATAACATTTTGGATAGAGCTGTCATGGGAGATGGCCACCTTACCAAGGCCAACTACCTTACCCTTTGAGTTGTCACCAAAAGTGACATACTTTCGGGGACCGTTGTTCTCAGCAAGCTCTCAGAACATATCTTTGTCTCCGATCATATGATCAGTACATCCACTATCAAGAACCCATTCCTTTCCTCCTGCTATGTAACCACGAAAGTTAGCCATAAGACCAAAGTGTCTCATCAACTCATCAAGATCAAAGTCGGTATCGTCATCCTCATCATAGTATCCATGTTCAACATCATCATGCGAATGATCATCACCTAGAGAAGGTGATTTGACGGGGGGATAGACCCCGGGTAGCCTCTGCCACGTCTTGAGCTTGCGTTGGTTTACCTTGAAGAGGAAAGGGTGATGCAGCAATAGTAGCGTAAGTATTTCCCTCGGTTTTTGAGAACCAAGGTATCAATCCAGTAGGAGGCTCCTCAAAAGTCCCACGCACCTACACAAACAAACAAAGAACTCGCAACCAACGCAATAAAGGGGTTGTCAATCCCTTCATGGCCACTTGCGAAAGTGAAATCTGATAGAGATAGTATGATAAGATAAATATATTTTTGGTATTTTATAATATAGATGCAAGAATGAACCCAAAGCTAAGCACTTCTCACATGGCAAGAAAGATCAATCTAGTAGGCCAAACCAAACTAATAATTCGAAGAGACTTGCAAAGATAACTCAATCATACATAAAAGAATTCAGAGGAGATTCAAATAGTTCTCATAGATAAACTTGATCATAAACCCACAATTCATAGGATCTCGACAAACACACCGCAAAAGGAGTTTACATCAAATAGATCTCCACAAGAGAGGGGGAGAGCATTGTATTGAGATCCAAAAAGAGAGAAGAAGCCATCTAGCTAATAACTATGGACCCGAAGGTTCGTGGTAAACTACTCACAACTCATCGAAGGGGCTATGGTGTTGATGTAGAAGCCCTCCGTGGTCGATTCTCCCTCCGGCAGAGCGCCGGCGAAGGCTCCAAGATGGGATCTCGCGGATACAAAAGGTTACGGCGGTGGAAATTGTGTTTCGTTGGCTCTCTGGATGTTTTCGGGGTACGTAGGTATATATAGGAGGAAGAAGTACGTCGGTGGCCGCCTGTGGGGCCCAGGAGATAGGGGCGTGCCCAGAGGGGGTAGGCACGCCCTCCTGTCTCCTGGCTGCCTCGCAAGCTTCTTGACTTGCACTCCAAGTTCTCTGGATCACATTCGTTCCAAAAATCACGCTCTGAAGGTTTCACTCCGTTTGGACTCTGTTTGATATTCCTTTTCTTCAAAATACTGAAATAGGCAAAAAAACAGCAATACGGGATGGGCCTCCGGTTAGTAGGTTAGTCCCAAAAATGGTATAAATGTGTAAAATAAAGCCCATAAACATCCAAAAGGGGTAATATAATAGCATGGAACAATCAAAAATTATAGATACATTGGAGACGTATCAAGCATCCCCAAGCTTAATTCCTGCTCGTCCTCGAGTAGGTAAATGATAAAAATAGAATTTTTGATGTGGAATGCTACCTAGCATAATTCTCAATGTAATTTTCTTTATTGTGGCATGAATGTTCAGATCCAAATGATTCA
Organism: Triticum dicoccoides; assembly: GCF_002162155.2. Classification (NCBI taxonomy): domain Eukaryota; kingdom Viridiplantae; phylum Streptophyta; class Magnoliopsida; order Poales; family Poaceae; genus Triticum; species Triticum dicoccoides. Next base: position 2,238 of record NW_021199998.1, read on the forward strand.
AAATAAAAGTTCATATTGATAAAAGAAATAGTAACACTTCAAGCATATTAATCAAAGCAATCATGTCTTCTCAAAATAATATGGCTAAAGAAAGTTCATCCCTACAAAATCATATAGTTGGGCTATGCTTCATTTTTGTCACACAAAAATGTTCCCAAATTCTACACTCCCGATGACAAGCCAAGCAATTGTTTCGTACTTAAAT
>NW_021199999.1:0-3902 GCF_002162155.2 Triticum dicoccoides
TTTTTTGTGATCCTCTAACATGCGCTGCAACTTCTTCTTCTCCAAATCACTTGCGCAGTTTCTCTTTGCATCGGCAATGGCCTGACCTAGATCATCAACGGGCTCATCTGATGCCTCTTCTTCAGATTCTTCCCGCATTACCGGCTCAGCTTCTTCCCCCATTGTTGTATCATCGTATTCAGGGAACCCATGGCCAGGATAGTTGTCGTCGTCCTCTTCTTCTTCATTGTCTTCCATCATAACCCCTCTTTCTCCGTGCTTGGTCCAAACATTATAGTGGGGCATGAAACCGGACTCAAACAGGTGGACGTGAATGGTTCTCGAGGTAGAGTAATTGCGACCACTCTTACAGCCAGCACATGGACAAGGCATAAAACCATCCGCCCGCTTGTTTGCCTCAGCCGCAAGCAGAAAAGTATGCACGCCCTCAACGAACTGGGGAGAGCATCGGTCATCTTACATCCATTGCCGGCTCATCTTCATTACACAACACCGAATAGACCAAATTAATACAAATTCATACATAAAGTTCATACAACACTTAAATGCAACAAGTTTTCCGTTTCGACAATTTTTTAAAATCACAAAATTCCAAAGGGAAAATAGAGTTTTTGGACATTTTTTAGACGTTTTTAGCGTTTAGTGCTAGGGTTTAGATTTCAGAGTTTAGGGTTAGGTTTTATGGTTTAAGCCCTTAGTTTTTACTGTTTAGCATAGAGTTTCCGACGTTTTATGTCCCGGGTTTAGGGTTTAGGACAATTTTTGAAATGACAAAATTGTAAAAGGAAAAAAAGATATGCTCTAATTTATGTTTTTTTGAATTTTGGTTAAATCTTGTCAAACCGGTCAAACAACTGATTCAAGCGCAATGCACCACATACCGGGCAAGCGTTCAAATTCTCGTACTCACCGTGGTAGAGGATGCAATCATTAGGGCATGCATGTATCTTCTGCACCTCTAACCCTAGAGGGCAGACAGCCTTCTTTGCTTCGTACGTACTCTTGGGCAATTCGTTGTCCTTTGGAAGCATATCCTTTGTCATTACCAGCAACTTTCCAAATCCCTTGTTAGATACACCATTCTCTGCCTTCCATTGCAGCAATTCCAGTGTGGTGCCCAGCTTTTTCTTGTCACCTATGCAATTCGGGTACAACAATTTTTTGTGATCCTCTAACATGCGCTGCAACTTCTTCTTCTCCAAATCACTTGCGCAGTTTCTCTTTGCATCGGCAATGGCCTGACCTAGATCATCAACGGGCTCATCTGATGCCTCTTCTTCAGATTCTTCCCGCATTACCGGCTCAGCTTCTTCCCCCATTGTTGTATCATCGTATTCAGGGAACCCATGGCAAGGATAGTTGTCGTCGTCCTCTTCTTCTTCATTGTCTTCCATCATAACCCCTCTTTCTCCGTGCTTGGTCCAAACATTATAGTGGGGCATGAAACCGGACTCAAACAGGTGGACGTGAATGGTTCTCGACGTAGAGTAATTGCGACCACTCTTACAGCCAGCACATGGACAAGGCATAAAACCATCCGCCCGCTTGTTTGCCTCAGCCGCAAGCAGAAAAGTATGCACGCCCTCAACGAACTGGGAAGAGCATCGGTCATCTTACATCCATTGCTGGCTCATCTTCATTACACAACACCGAATAGACCAAATTAATACAAATTCATACATAAAGTTCATACAACACTTAAATGCAACAAGTTTTCCGTTTCGACAATTTTTTAAAATCACAAAATTCCAAAGGGAAAATAGAGTTTTTGGACGTTTTTTAGACGTTTTTAGCGTTTAGTGCTAGGGTTTAGATTTCAGAGTTTAGGGTTAGGTTTTATGGTTTAAGCCCTTAGTTTTTACTGTTTAGCATAGAGTTTCCGATGTTTTAAGTCCCGGGTTTAGGGTTTAGGACAATTTTTGAAATGACAAAATTGTAAAAGGAAAAAAAGATATGCTCTAATTTATGTTTTTTTGAATTTTGGTTAAATCTTGTCAAACCGGTCAAACAACTGATTCAAGCGCAATGCACCACATACCGGGCAAGCGTTCAAATCCTCGTACTCATCGCGGTAGAGGATGCAATCATTAGGGCATGCATGTATCTTCTGCACCTCTAACCCTAGAGGGCAGACAGCCTTCTTTGCTTCGTACGTACTCTTGGGCAATTTGTTGTCCTTTGGAAGCATATCCTTTGTCATTCCCAGCAACTTTCCAAATCCCTTGTCAGATACACCATTCTCTGCCTTCCATTGCAGCAATTCCAGTGTGGTGCCCAGCTTTTTCTTGTCACCTATGCAATTCGGGTACAACAATTTTTTGTGATCCTCTAACATGCGCTGCAACTTCTTCTTCTCCAAATCACTTGCGCAGTTTCTCTTTGCATCGGCAATGGCCTGACCTAGATCATCAACGGGCTCATCTGATGCCTCTTCTTCAGATTCTTCCCGCATTATCGGCTCAGCTTCTTCCCCCATTGTTGTATCATCGTATTTAGGGAACCCATGGCCAGGATAGTTGTCGTCGTCCTCTTCTTCTTCATTGTCTTCCATCATAACCCCTCTTTCTCCGTGCTTGGTCCAAACATTATAGTGGGGCATGAAACCGGACTCAAACAGGTGGACGTGAATGGTTCTCGACGTAGAGTAATTGCGACCACTCTTACAGCCAGCACATGGACAAGGCATAAAACCATCCGCCCGCTTGTTTGCCTCAGCCGCAAGCAGAAAAGTATGCACGCCCTCAACGAACTGGGGAGAGCATCGGTCATCTTACATCCATTGCCGGCTCATCTTCATTACACAACACCGAATAGACCAAATTAATACAAATTCATACATAAAGTTCATACAACACTTAAATGCAACAAGTTTTCCGTTTCGACAATTTTTTAAAATCACAAAATTCCAAAGGGAAAATAGAGTTTTTGGACGTTTTTTAGACGTTTTTAGCGTTTAGTACTAGGGTTTAGATTTCAGAGTGTAGGGTTAGGTTTTATGGTTTAAGCCCTTAGTTTTTACTGTTTAGCATAGAGTTTCCGACGTTTTAAGTCCCGGGTTTAGGGTTTAGGACAATTTTTGAAATGACAAAATTGTAAAAGGAAAAAAAGATATGCTCTAATTTATGTTTTATTGAATTTTGGTTAAATCTTGTCAAACCGGTCAAACAACTGATTTAAGCGCAATGCACCACATACCGGGCAAGCGTTCAAATCCTCGTACTCACCGCGGTAGAGGATGCAATCATTAGGGCATGCATGTATCTTCTGCACCTCTAACCCTAGAGGGAAGACAGCCTTCTTTGCTTCGTACGTACTCTTGGGCAATTCGTTGTCCTTTGGAAGCATATCCTTTGTCATTACCAGCAACTTTCCAAATCCCTTGTCAGATACACCATTTTCTGCCTTCCATTGCAGCAATTCCAGTGTGGTGCCCAGCTTTTTCTTGTCACCTATGCAATTCGGGTACAACAATTTTTTGTGATCCTCTAACATGCGCTGCAACTTCTTCTTCTCCAAATCACTTGCGCAGTTTCTCTTTGCATCGGCAATGGCCTGACCTAGATCATCAACGGGCTCATCTGATGCCTCTTCTTCAGATTCTTCCCGCATTACCGGCTCAGCTTCTTCCCCCATTGTTGTATCATCGTATTCAGGGAACCCATGGCCAGGATAGTTGTCGTCGTCCTCTTCTTCTTCATTGTCTTCCATCATAACCCCTCTTTCTCCGTGCTTGGTCCAAACATTATAGTGGGGCATGAAACCGGACTCAAACAGGTGGACGTGAATGGTTCTCGACGTAGAGTAATTGCGACCACTCTTACAGCCAGCACATGGACAAGGCATAAAACCATCCGCCCGCTTGTTTGCCTCAGCCGCAAGCAGAAAAGTATGCACGCCCTCAA
>NW_021200000.1:0-1297 GCF_002162155.2 Triticum dicoccoides
TTGTTACAACCGTTGCCGATACCCGAATGGAAGTGGGATAAACTAGGCATGGATTTCATCACAGGTTTGCCAAAGACCCGTTCAGGATATGACTCGATTTGGGTTATAGTCGACCGTTTAACAAAGGTAGCTCATTTCATTCCAGTCAAGACTACCTATAGCAGTGCTAAGTTGGCAAAGATATACATGACCAGAATTGTGTGTTTACACGGAGTTCCGAGGAGCATCGTATCAGATAGAGGAACCCAGTTTACCTCGAAATTTTGGAACCAGTTGCACGAGACATTGGGAACTAGATTGGAATTCAGTACAGCTTTCCACCCACAGACCGATGGACAGACTGAGAGAGTCAATCAGATTTTGGAAGATATGCTGAGAGCTTGTGCACTAGATTATGGATCTAGCTGGGATGATAATTTACTGTATGCGGAGTTTTCTTATAACAATAGTTACCAAACCAGTTTGAGGATGGCCCCTTTCGAAGCTTTATACGGAAGGAGGTGCAGGACACCGTTATCATGGAATGAAGTTGGAGACCGTCAATTCTTTGGACCAGATTTGATTAAGGAGTCTGAACAGAAGGTTAAGTTGATTCGAGACAGGCTCAAGGTAGCCCAGTCCAGACAGAAGAGCTATGCCGATTCAAAGCGCAAAACGATTGAGTATGAAGTTGGAGACAGAGTATATCTCAGAGTATCCCCGCTTCGAGGAGTTAAGCGTTTTGGAGTTAAAGGAAAGTTAGCACCCCGTTTCGTTGGACCGTATAAGATTTTGCAACGTATGGGAGAAGTTGCTTATAAGTTGGAATTGCCAGAAGGACTGTCAGGAGTTCATAATGTATTCCATGTTTCTCAGTTGAAGAAATGCCACCCAGAGATAGCAGAGGTACCGTTAAGAGACACAGTGCCACTGGAAGCAATTCAGTTGAAGGATGACTTGACATATGAGGAAAAACCTGTTAAGATTCTCGATTATGCCAGCAGAGTTACCCGCAGCAAAGTTATCAAGTTTTGTAAAGTTCAGTGGAGCCACCACACTGAGGATGAAGCCACCTGGGAAAGAGAGGAAGTTTTGCTCAAGGACCACCCTCACCTATTTTCTAGCCAACCCGAATCTCGAGGGCGAGATTCATCTTAAGGGGGTAGGTTTGTAACATCCCAAATTTTCAATTTGGAATGTTATACATTAGGTCATCATGCATATCATGTTTTTCTCGCATTTTCCGATCCTAGAAAATTTCACGCAACTCAAGGACCCTCGGAGAGAGTTGGAAGTTTCATTATTTTCATATTTGGGA
>NW_021200001.1:0-921 GCF_002162155.2 Triticum dicoccoides
TTCCTGATTTAAATTAAATCCAGAAAATCAATTACTGCGTCAGCCTGACGTCAGTGTGACGTCAGCAGGTCAACGGAACTGGTCCAGGTCAAACCTGACAGTGGGTCCCGCATGTCAGGGTGATTATTTTAATTAAAACTTAATTAAAACTAATCCTGTTTAATTAACAGGGCTGGGCCCCACCTGTCATTGACTCAGGGGAGTCAACCAGGGCCCACCCGTGGTCAAAGTTAATGTCGGCTGCCGGCGTTTAGTCGCCGGCGAGCCCGACGCGGCGGCGGAAGTGGTTTTGGTCATTTCGGCCACCAAACGGACCGCGGAGACCACCGGAGTGGAGCTGAGGCCAACCCGCAGCTCTTGGCGGAGCCCGTTGGGGTCGGGGTGGCCGGAGTCGACGGCGGCGAGCTCGGCTGCGGCCGCCGGGGTTCGGTCATGCACGGGAACGGTGCTGGAGCTCGAAGTCGAGCAAAGCGAGGCGCTAGGGATGCTCTACGGGGTCTTGCGAACTCGTTGGACTCGCCGGGGTGACCAAATGGTCACCGGAGCTGCGTCGACGGCGAGCTCGGCGACGGCGGAGGTTCGGCCATGGTGGGGAGGTGGCTACGGTGAGGGAACGAGGGGAAGGAGAGGGGGAAACGGTGGCGTAGCTCACCGCGGTTGCAGTGGGCGTCGAAGCGGGCTCGGGGACGCGCTGGAGACGGCGAATTCGACGGCGACGGTGGTCGGAGCCTGAAGAGGGGAACGGCGACGTGGCGGCGATACAGGGCTTCCGGGGAGCTGTGGAGCGGTGGGGAGGAAGAGGGAGTCGAGGCGGAGCTCCTGAGCTATTCGGGGGAGCGAGGGGTGGTCGGAGATGGCTGCTATGGCGAACGGCGGCGACGGTGGTGTTCGGCCGTGTGAGAGAGAGAGCGAGGGAGAGGA
>NW_021200002.1:0-1133 GCF_002162155.2 Triticum dicoccoides
TGGCTAACTTTTAACTAAACAAATCCCAAGGAAAAGCTACTAGATGGATCTACTTATATAGGAGCAAGGGGTGGCGGCCAAGGAGGTGGGAGGACGTCCCAAGGCAGGCTAAAACTAAATCTAGGTCGTACAAGGCCAATGGGCCCAAGTGGAGGTGATGTAACACCTTTGGACTTGTAGTTTGACTCGGATTCTGCTGCAGCATCAGATTGTTTCGTCCACAACTCAACGCTCCGGACGAATTTGAAGGTGATTCCAATTGGGTTGGAAAGTGCACGAAATCTAGTTTCCAACAAAAAAAGAATCACCCAATTCGGAGTCTGTATGAAAAACTTGTGTCCGTTTTGAGTCAGGTGTGTCTGTGCAGTCCGAATCTGAATCCAGAACGTGAGAGACTTGGACTCTATCTTCTCTTGGGCCAAAAGTGACGTGAGAGAACTTTTTGGACAGCAAATAAACATCTCTTTCTTCCTTATATTCATATGTGGATTGTACAAATATCCCATACACCTGCAATTAGACAAAACACAAAAGTGTGTGAAGTATTTTTGTTCTGGATAACATAAATAGATTATTGAATAGTTTGCACTAGAAATCACCTGACAAATATGCATATTTGCAATATTTTTGGTCATATCCAAGGTAGTCATGTCCTCATCATCCTCCCCTTCTTGAAAATAAAGCCGTCCTCGGCGTTGCTTAATCTGAAATGTGGCTAACAAAAAAGACAAGGTGTACATGTTGTATATGTATATGTCATCCATTTTTACTTCCCTTGATTTTTGCATATATGACACATGAATAGATGAGTAACTTGCATAGTTCATAAAATCTAAAGCCAAAAAATTAGCACAAGAAGTAGAAGGCATGAAAATATAGCAACTCAGTTTGCACATATAAGTGAAGCTCTTATTCATTTCAAATGATTGACAATGTTCATCATTAAACCATCCCAACATTGGTGAATAAACCTTACTTGCATCAAATTTACATGCTACAACATGCTTAAATAAGCAAACATGCAATAAGTCATTCAACACAGAATCATCACCAAGATTAGAGGTCATATCAAAATGATTAAACATTGGTTCTTTTGCATCAATAGTTAATTCAATGGGTGCACTCAAAATTGT
>NW_021200003.1:0-2635 GCF_002162155.2 Triticum dicoccoides
ATTGCAAGAGGTCGTCCCTCCCACTGACTCAACTCTGATCACTTGGTGGCATATGGCATTAAGCGTGATGCATGAGGACATGAGAAAAATAATATCATATTCCATGACTATTTTAATCTCGTGGAGCATATGGAGAGAAAGCAATGACATGTTTATCGACAATATAGTCAATCGAATGCACCTTATATTTTGATCAGATGCAAGCTGATGCTAACTTGTGGGCGATGGCTAGCTTGGGTTGTTTTACCCATGTAACCCCTCTTTCTATAGTTGGGGTTTTCAGCTGCTGCAGTTTTTTCCTTTTTACTTTGGAAAACCCTTGTTTTAAACCGACTGATAGTGTCACTGGAATCAACCACCTCGTACGTGTGCCACGCATCGTGTGGGTCCACGACCGCTTTTCCCCTCTCCCTCCTCCCCGAAACCTTATCCTCGGCATCGTCTTCCCCACGCCCTCGTCTCTTCCCCGCCCCTCTTCGATTCACCTTCGCTCACCCTCCACAAGTCCTCTCTTTCTCAACCACGCAACAGTCCTGGAGATGCAATGGAGCGCTGCCTGGGGCTGCAATGGAGCGCCGCCATGGTCATTGATGCGAGATGGGAGATGCAACAGGAGCGTCACTGCAATGGAGCGTTGCCGGAGCTGCCAGGGGCTGCAGTGAAGTGTTGTCGGGGCTGCAATGGAGCGCGCCCGATGCTACAATGGAGCGCCTCCGGGTCGTTGGAGCTTCGCCGCGGCTGCAATGGAGCTCCGCCGCGCTGTAATTGTAGGATCGAAAGTATGTCTAGAGGGGGTGTGATTAGACTACTTGACTTAATAAAAATCTAGCCTTTTCCCAATTTTAGTTCTTGGCAGATTTTAGCAACTTAGCACAAAGTCAAGCAATCAACCTACACATGCAATTCTAAGAGTATAGCAGCGGAATGTACATCATTGAATATAAAGGTAAAGGGGAGGAGTTTGGAGGGAGCAAACGCAATGTTAACGCGGAGATTTTTGACGTGGTTCCAATAGGTGGTGCTATCGTACATCCACGTTGATGGAGATTTCAACCCACGAAGGGTAACGGCTGCGTGAGTCCACGGAGGGCTCCACCCACGAAGGGTCCACGAAGAAGCAACCTTGTCTATCCCACCATGACCATCGCCCACGAAGGACTTGCCTCACTAGGGTAGATCTTCACGAAGTAGGCGATCTCCTTGCCCGTATAAACTCCTTGGTTCAACTCCACAATCTTGACGGAGGCTCCCAAGTGACACCTAACCAATCTAGGAGATACCACTCTCCAAAAGGTAATAGATGGTGTGTTGTTGATGAACTCCTTGCTCTTGTGCTACACTCAACTCTGTCTCATAGGATAGGATTTGGTGGAAAGATGATTTGAGTGGAAAGCAACTTGGGGAAGGCTAGAGATCAAGATTCATATGGTTGGATTGAAATATCTTGGCCTCAACACATGAGTAGGTGGTTCTCTCTCAGAAAATGAATGCTGGAAGTGTAGGCATGTTCTGATGGCTTCCCTCACGAATGAGGAGAGGGTGGAGGGGTATATATAGCCTCCACACAAAATCTAACCGTTACACACAATTTACCAAACTCGGTGGGACCGAATCATAAAACTCGGTCGGACCGATTTAGTTCATAATGTGACCGTTAGGCATTTCGGTGGGACCGACATGTCAACTCAGTGGGACTGATTTTGTTAGGGTTAGGGCATAACGTAATCTCAGTTGGACCAATTACACAAACTCGGTGTGACCGACTTTGGTAATAAGCAAACCAAAGAGTTGGTCAGGCAAACTCGGTGGGACCGATTCGCTCATCTCGGTGAGACTGAAACGTTACGAAAAGGAAACAGGGAGTTTGCATTGCAAACTCGGTGGGACCAATCGGTCATCTTGGTTGGACCGAAACGTTACGAAGGGAAACAGAGAGTTTGCAATCCCATCTCGGTGAGACAGAGATCCCTATCGGTGGAACCGAAGTGACTAGGGTTTCTGGCAGTGGCTATGTCAAATGAACTTGGTGGCGCTGGATGGATCAAATCGATGGGGCCGAGTTTGACTTTTGGTCTGGTACATATGTGGATATGAGAAAGTGGTTGAGGGCTTTTGGAGCATATCACTAAGCATTTTGAGCAAGCAAGCCATTAAGCAACACCTCATCCCCTTTTAATATATAGTATTGGCTTTCCTATAGACTCAATGTGATCTTGGATCACTAAAAGTAAAATGTAGAGTCTTGATCTTTAGAGCTTGAGTCAACCCTTTGTCCTTAGCATTTTGACGGGTCCACAATCCTAATCCATGCCATGCCAATCATTGAACTTTCCTAACATGTTCATCTTGAAATAGCATTAGTTCAATGGGCTATATGTTGTTAATCGTTACCAAAACCACCCAGGGATAGTTGCACTTTCAGCAATGTGTATGCAATTTTAGCTGGCCAGATCCTTGCATCGGTGATGATGGATTGAGTTGGGCTTACTTTTTTTCAACCAAGTGCATATAACATCTCTCCTCCGAATAAAGAGAACTGTGCGAACCAACATGTGGTTGGATGATTAGGAGAACAATGGTTCAAATCCACAAGGGTTCAAGTCCTAGACTTGACATTGGTGCTCACATTGTTCCT
>NW_021200004.1:0-1330 GCF_002162155.2 Triticum dicoccoides
TCGGCCTGCAGAAAAGTTAGTTCGCCCCAATGCTTGTCGATCCTGCACTTCACGTTCAGCTTTACAAGCAAGATGGAATAAACGAGTGATATTAGTATACTCCTTATAGTCTAGAATGGTCTGAATCTCCCTATTTAATCCACCCAGAAAACGTGCAAGCATAGCTTCATTCTCCTCAACAATACCACATCTAATCATGCCAGTTTGTAATTCCTGATAATATTCTTCTACAGAATTTTTCCCTTGTCTTAAACGCTGCAATTTTTGAAGCAATTCACGTTGATAATATGGTGGAACCCAACGCGTACGCATAGCAGTTTTCAAAGCAGCCCAAGTAGTTGGAATAGGATATAATCTACAATGTTCAGACCACCATACACATGCAAAACTAGTGAAAGCACAAACGGCAGCAGCAACTCGTCTCTCCTCAGGATATTGTAAACATGTAAATCGTTGTTCAGTTTCTGATAGAGGCGAGGGTCCCGATCTTTCGATGAGATGATAACTATCGATTTGGTGGGGACGACTTTGACGATCTGACTACAAACGTGCACGACGTTGCGCCTTAGCAATCGCTAAACCAATCTCCTGAGGTTACTGACAATGCTGGAAGCACGGTCAGCCTGACCACGAAGGTCTATTCCTGCAAGCAATCGAAGAACGAGCAAGAGTATGATAAAGCAATCTGAATATTGCAAATATATATGAAGTATTGATAATGGTGGGGATCCGGAAGCGGTCTTGGTCTGGTCGTTGGACACAAACGAAGTACACGAAGTTGCAATGGCTAACTTTTAACTAAACAAATCCCCAAAGTCTAAACGATGCCCTAAGGGCTGTATATATGGAGGAAGAGGGGGAGAATTTCGTGGCCCTTGTTGGAGGGGTCCGAAATCAACCCTATCTCTTGTTTCCCCACACATACGGACTCTAAAAATAGCCTATACTTATGTATTTCGAAATTACATGGGCCTGGCCCAATAATAAGGTGACGCAGCACCTAAAATAGCCTCGGGACGAAATTTATGAAGTGGCGTCTTGTATATTTCGTCCAAGGCTTCATGCACCCATTATGGTGGCTTCAAAGTCCTGAAATCATCACTTGTAACTCCGTTCTTGTTTCCCTTGCGCATGCCATCATCTCCATGCTTGTTCTTGCTCCAATGTTCATCCTTCTCCAAGCTAGGCCCTTCATTTGTAAGCAAAACAAATGTATCCAATTTAGGCAGCATCATATTCTCATGAACATTAGAATCATTACCAAGAAACAAAAGTACCTGGTAATTTAGTTGGCGTGCACGAGCTCTAGTAATTGGTCCAGTATGTATAG
>NW_021200005.1:0-1077 GCF_002162155.2 Triticum dicoccoides
AGCCTTAAATTGTATGGACTCGGTAACAAGTTGCCAGAGGGGAGCGGCCAGCTTAGCAAGCTCCAAAAATTGGATTTGGAGATGGACAGTTTAACAGAAAATGACATGACGCTCCTTGGCGAGCTGCCACAGCTATGTATTCTTCGGGTCAAGCAGCTTCAAGATGGCGAGCTTCATTTCCATGTCATTAGGAATGGACTTGAGGACCACTCATTTGAAAAGGTCAAGGTCCTCCATATTGCTTCTGGTGGCAGCTCCAGCAGCTTACATGTGAAATTTGGATCAGAAACAATGAAGAAACTCGAGCTGCTCAGGGTTGACTGCTGCGGTGGATCGCCGACATATCAGTTCTCTAGCCTGGAGAACCTAGAAGAACTCAAGCAAGTCTTGCTAGTGAACGGTTCCAACGCTCAAGCACTGAAGGAACAACTTGAAAGCCAGCTTGCCGAGCATCCAAACTTGGTGAAACCTTTTGTGGAGCTGGAGGAACCACCACACTCGTCCTGAAGTATCATTGTCTTTGTTTATTTTCCCAAGTGTTCCTCTATCTACTATCCTACCAGCTCTACCCAGTCCACTTTGTTATTCCTTGTTGGTTTCTTCAAAGCTTTTGTACATGGGTTATGTTGGTTAACTCCATTGTGATATGTGTTTAATTGATGTGCAGTTCGCAGGACTATCATACATGTGTTGGTTGGAGTTACCACTAAAAATATATACAAATTATGCCCATCTTTTTGTTTCCTTTGAAATGTTGTTTAGTTTAAATTTGGATTCATCGTGCATGTTACGGCGGATAATTGAACATTCATACAGGAAAGTTGCCTCAGCCTCAAAAACAGCTTGCTGCAACATTTTCCCTAGAAGAAGGGAAGCTATTTTGATCTGCGTTTTGATTGTTGGTATAAACCAAATATGGAAGGTTGTCAATATGTCTAGTTTATAATTTGTGAATAAGAAGGACCTGGTTGATCATAAGTACTGTAGTTATTGTTCGTGATCTCACCTCACATTACTGTTGCTCCTTGGTATGCGTCCAGCAAGTCAGATGTGAGATGTCCAACAAAGCCAAAGCCT
>NW_021200006.1:0-1340 GCF_002162155.2 Triticum dicoccoides
TACGACGTTCGGACACACCATAACGATGTGGTGTTCCAGGTGGCGTGAGCTGTGAAACTATTCCACATTGTTTTAATTGAAGACCAAACTCGTAACTCAAATATTTGTCTCCGCGATCAGATCGCAGAAACTTTATTTTCTTGTTACGATGATTTTTCCACTTCACTCTGAAATTCTTTGAACCTTTCAACTATTTCAGACTTATGTTTCATCAAGTAGATATACCCATATCTGCTCAAATCATCTTGTGAAGGTCAGAAAACAACGATGCTTGCCACGAGCAACAGCACTCATTGGATCGCATACATCGGTATGTATTATTTCCAACAAGTCAGTAACTCGTTCCATTGTTCCGAAGAACGGAGTTTTAGTCATCTTGCCAAAAAGGCACGGTTCGCAAGCATCAAATGATTCATAACCAAGTGATTCCGAAAATCCATCTTTATGGAGTTTCTTCATGCGCTTTACACCGATATGACCCAAACGGCAGTGCCACAAATAAGTTGCACTATCATTATTAACTTTGCATCTTTTGGCATCAATATTATGAATATGTGTATCACTACGATCGAGATCCTATGAACCATTTTCATTGGGTGTGTAACCATATAAGGTTTTATTCATGTAAATAGAACAATAGTTTATTCTCTTACTTAAATGAATAACCGTATTGCAATAAACATGATCAAATCATATTCATGCTCAACGCAAACACCAAATAACATTTATTTAGGTTCAACACTAATCCCGAAAGAATAGGGAGTGTGCGATGATGATCATATCAATCTTGAAACTACTTTCAACACACATCATCACTTCACCCTTAACTAGTTTCTGTTTATTCTGCAACTCCCGTTTCGAGTTACTACTCTTAGCAACTGAACCAGTACCAAATACCGAGGGGTTGCTATAAACACTAGTAAAGCACACATCAAACACCTGTGTATCAAATATACCCTTTTTCACTTTGCCATCCTTCTTATCCACCAAATATTTAGGGTAGTTCTGCTTCCAGTGACCATTTCCTTTGCAGTGTAAGCACTCAGTTTCAGGCTTTGGTTCAGCTTTGGGCTTCTTCGTGGGAGTGACAACTTGCTTGTCAATCTACTTGAAGTTCCCCTTTCTTTCCCTTTGCCCTTTTCTTGAAACTAGTGATCTTGTCAACCATCAACACTTGATGCTCTTTCTTGATTTCTACCTTCGTTGATTTCAACATCACGAAGAGCTCGGGAATCATTTTCATCATCCCTTGCATACTATAGTTCATCACGAAGTTCTACTAACTTGGTGATGGTGACTAGAGAATTCTGTCAATCACTATCTTATCTGGAAGATTAACT
>NW_021200007.1:0-1389 GCF_002162155.2 Triticum dicoccoides
TCTCGCCCAAGCACGCTTAACTTCGGAGTTCTAATGGGATCCGGTGCTTTAGTGCTGGTATGATCGCATCCGACATGTTTCCCCGTCTTCGTCCCTTATGCTTGCCACTCCCAGGTCCGCTCCAAAGACGATTCTACATTCTCACTACCATTACAACCGTTCCCTAACAATGGATAATGTCCTATACTACTTACTCTCCCGCTCAATCACGGAGACGAGTTTTCCACGGTTTCCACCCCTCCCTCCATACCGCAGCAACACGAGTTTTTTCCACCCCTTTCAGAAAGCGCTCTTCTCGCCACAAAGCCGCCCCAAGACGCGCGAGCAATGAGCATCGAGCTTAAACATATCGCAAACGTCAAAAATAATATAACGGGATTAATATATATCGCGCACGTGCGATATGTTTGTCACAAGGCGCAAAAAATAATTATAAAAGGAATGCAACACGAGGACTTCCCAGGAGGTCACCCATCCTAGTACTACTCTCGCCCAAGCACGCTTAACTTCGGAGTTCTGATGGGATCCGGTGCTTTAGTGCTGGTATGATCGCATCTGACATGTTTCCCCGTCTTCGTCCCTTATGCTTGCCACTCCCAGGTCCGCTCCAAAGACGATTCTACATTCTCACTACCATTACAACCGTTCCCTAACAATGGATAATGTCCTATACTACTTACTCTCCCGCTCAATCATGGAGACGAGTTTTCCACGGTTTCCACCCCTTTCAGAAAGCGCTCTTCGCGCCACACAGCCGCCACAAGACGCGCGAGCAATGAGCATCGAGCTTAAACATATCGCAAACGTCAAAAATAATATAACGGGATTAATATATATCGCGCACGTGCGATATGTTTGTCACAAGGCGCAAAAAATAATTATAAAAGGAATGCAACACGAGGACTTCCCAGGAGGTCACGCATCCTAGTACTACTCTCGCCCAAGCACGCTTAACTTCGGAGTTCTGATGGGATCCGATGCTTTAGTGCTGGTATGATCGCATCCAACATGTTTCCCCGTCTTCGTCCCTTATGCTTGCCACTCCCAGGTCCGCTCCAAAGACGATTCTACATTCTCACTACCATTACAACCGTTCCCTAACAATGGATAATGTCCTATACTACTTACTCTCCCGCTCAATCACGGAGACGAGTTTTCCACGGTTTCCACCCCTCCCTCCATACCGCAGCAACACGAGTTTTTTCCACCCCTTTCAGAAAGCGCTCTTCGCGCCACAAAGCCGCCCCAAGACGCGCGAGCAATGAGCATCGAGCTTAAACATATCGCAAACGTCAAAAATAATATAACGGGATTAATATATATCGCGCACGTGCGATATGTTTGTCACAAGGCGCAAAAAATAATTATAAAAGGAATGCAACACGAGGA
>NW_021200008.1:0-956 GCF_002162155.2 Triticum dicoccoides
TGGTGAGAGCGTGTGTGAAGAAGTACACCCCTGCAGGGTTAATATGATCTATTCGAATAGCCGTGTCCGCGGAAAAGGACTTCTGGGTTGCTTATATCAGTTCATAGACAAGTGAAAGTGGATACTCTAAAATACGCAAGATAAGCGTGAGTGCTATGGATGGCGTTCTCGTAGGGAGACGGGAGCGATTCCATAGTGGTGTATTGATATGGTGAATATGTGGACTCGTGTGCGCCACCTCAAAAGAGTTACTTGCAGTCGTAGTTAGGATAGCCACCGAGTCAAAGCTGGCTTGCTGCAGTTAAACCCCACCATCCCTTTGTTGATAATGATGCATATGTAGTTAGTTCTGATGTAAGTCTTGCTGGGTACATTTGTACTCACGTTTGCATATTTTATGTTTTGCAGAGAGACTTCAGTCTCATTAGTAGTTCTGCTTGGACTTCGACGTTTAGCTTGTTACCTCAGCTACGATCTTGTGCCCTCGACAGGATCTGATAGATAGTCAGGCTTCTCAGCCTTTTTCATTTATAGATGTCTGTACTCAGACATGATAGCTTCCGCTTGTGCTTTGAATTGTATGCTCTGATTGTTGGGTCGTGAGACCCATGTTTGTAATATCTCGCTCCTCGGAGCCTAATGAATAAATACTTGAGTCGTAGAGTCATTTTGTGATGCCATGTTGTATTGCACATATCGAGCATATTGTGTGTATGTTATTGAAATGCTTGGTATGTGTGGGATCTGACCATCTAGTTGTTTATCTTTAGTAGCCTCTCTTACCGGGAAATGTCTCCTAGTGTTTCCACTGAGCCATGGTAACTTGCTACTGCTCCGGAACACTTAGGCTGGCCGGCATGTGTCCTTCTTCGTTCCTGTGTCTGTCCCTTCGGGGAAATGTCACGCTTTGAGTACCGGAGTCCTGTTAGCCCGCTACAGCCCGGTTTACCGGAGTC
>NW_021200009.1:0-870 GCF_002162155.2 Triticum dicoccoides
GGGTATTTGCTTGAAATATTAACTTCAACTCCTGGAACATCTCATATGCTCCATGACGTTCAAAACGTCGTTGAAGTCCCGATTCTAAGCCATTAAGCATGGTGCACTAAACTATCAAGTAGTCATCATATTGAGCTAGCCAAACGTTCATAACGTCTGCATCTGCTCCTGCAATAGGTCCGTCACCTAGCGGTGCATCAAGGACATAATTCTTCTGTGCAGTAATGAGGATAAACCTCAGATCACGGATCCAATCCGCATCATTGCTACTAACATTTTTCAACATGATTTTCTCTAGGAACATATCAAAATAAACACAGGGAAGCAACAACGCGAGCTATTGATCTACAACATAATTTGCAAAATACTACCAGGACTAAGTTCATGATAAATTAAAGTTCAATTAATCATATTATTTAAGAACTCCCACTTAGATAGACATCCCTCTAAATCTCTAAGTGATTACGTGATCCAAATCAACTAAACCATGACCGATCATCACGTGAGATGGAGTAGTTTTCAATGGTGAACATCGTTATGTTGATCATATCTACTATATGATTCACGCTCGACCTTTCGGTCTCCGTGTTCCGAGGCCATATCTGTATATGCTAGGCTCGTCAAGTTTAACCTGAGTATTCTGCGTGTGCAAAACTGGCTTGCACCCGTTGTAGATGGACGTAGAGCTTATCACACCCGATCATCACGTGGTGTCTGGGCACGACGAACTTTGGCAACGGTGCATACTCAGGGAGAACACTTCTTGATAATTTAGTGAGAGATCATCTTATAATGCTACCGTCAATCAAAGCAAGATAAGATGCATAAAAAGATAAACATCACATGCAATCAATATAAGTGATATGATAT
>NW_021200010.1:0-1731 GCF_002162155.2 Triticum dicoccoides
GACGAGTTGTGAGTAGTTTACCACAGACCTTCGGGTCCATAGTTATTAGCTAGATGGCTTCTTGTCTCTTTTTGGATCTCAATACCATGTTCTCCCCCTCTCTTGTGGAGATCTATTCGATGTAACTCTTTTTGCGGTGTGTTTGTCGAGATCCGATGAATTGTGGGTTTATGATCAAGTCTATCTATGAGAAGTATTTGAATCTCCTCTGAATTCTTTTATGTATGATTGAGTTATCTTTGCAAGTCTCTTCGAAGTATCAGTTTGGTTTGGCCTACTAGATTGATCTTTCTTGCCATGGGAGAAGTGCTTAGCTTTGGGTTCAATCTTGTGGTGTCCTTTCCCAGTGACAGCAGGGGCAGCAAGGCACGTATTGTATTGTTTCCATCGAGGATAAAAAGATGGGGTTTATATCATATTGCATGAGTTTATCCCTCTACATCATGTCATCTTTCTTAAAGCGTTGCTCTGTTCTTAGGAACTTAATACTCTAGATGCATGGTGGATAGCGGTCGATGTGTGGAGTAATAGTAGTAGATGCAGGCAGGAGTCGGTCTACTTGTCACGGACGTGATGCCTATATACATGATCATGCCTAGATAATCTCATAATCATTCACTTTTCTATCAATTGCTCGACAGTAATTTGTTCACACACCGTAATACTTATGCTATCTTGAGAGAAGCCTCTAGTGAAACCTATGGCCCCCGGGTCTATCTTTTCTCATCTAAGCTGTCAATCTACTTTTATTTGCATTTTTAATTTTCCAATCTATATCATAAAATACCAAAAATATATTTATCTTGTCATATTATCTCTATCAGATCTCACTTTCGCAAGTGGCCGTGAAGGGATTGACAACCCCTTTATCGCGTTGGTTGCGAGTTCTTTGTTTGTTTGTGTAGGTGCGTGGAACTTGTGAGGAGCCTCCTACTGGATTGATACCTTGGTTCTCAAAAACTAGGGAAATACTTACGCTACTGTGCTGCATCACCCTTTCCTCTTCAAGGAAAACCAACGCAAGCTCAAGACATAGCAATAAGGTTATCTGTAACAGGTAACAAGTAACAAAAGTAAACAAGGTGCAGAAAGGTGGCCCAATCCTTTTTGTAGCAAATGACAAGCCTGGACAAACTCTTATATAAAGGAAAGCGCTCCCGAGGACACATGTGAATTATCGTCAAGCTAGTTTTCATCATGCTCATATGATTCGTGTTCGGTACTTTGATAATTTGACATGTGGGTGGACCGGTGCTTGGGTACTGCCCTTCCTTGGACAAGCATCACACTTATGATTAACCCCTCTCGCAAGCATCCACAACTACGAAATAAGAATTAAGGTAAACCTAACCATAGCATGAAACATATGGATCCAAATCAACCCCTTACGAAGCAACGCATAAACTAGGGTTTAAGCTTCTATCACTCTAGCAACCCATCATCTACTTATTACTTCCCAATGCCTTCCTCTAGGCCCAAACAATGGTGAAGTGTCATGCAGTCGACATTCACATAACACCACTAGAGGAAAGACAACATACATCTCATCAAAATATCTAACGAATACCAAATTCACATGACTACTTATAACAAGACTTCTCCCATGTCCTCAGGAACAAATGTAACTACTCACAAGTCATATTCATGTTCGTAATCAGAGGGGTATTAATGTGCATAAAGGATCTGAACATATGATCTTCCACCGAATAAACTAACTAGCATCAACTACAA
>NW_021200011.1:0-1155 GCF_002162155.2 Triticum dicoccoides
GAAGAAGGACACATGCCGGCCAGCCTAAGTGTTCCGGAGCAGTAGCAAGCTACCATGGCTCAGTGGAAACACTAGGAGACATTTCCCGGTAAGAGAGGCTACTAAGGATAAACAACTAGATAGCCAGATCCCACACATACCAAGCATTTCAATAACCTACACACAATATGCTTGATATGTGCAAATACAACATGGCATCACAACATGACTCTACGACTCAAGTATTTATTCATTTGGCTCCGAGGAGCGAGATATTACAAACATGGGTCTCATGACCCAACAATCAGAGCATACAAATCAAAGCACAAGCGGAAGCTATCATGTCTGGGTACAGACATCTATAACTGAAAAGGGCTGAGAAGCCTGACTATCTACCAGATCCTGCCGGGGCACAAGATCGTAGCTGAGGTAACAAGCTAAATGTCGAAGTCCACGCGAAACTACTAGTGAGACCGAAGTCTCTCTGCAAAAACATAAAATAGGCAAACGTGAGTACAAATGTACCCAGCAAGACTTACATCAGAACTAACTACATATGCATCATTATCAACAAAGGGGATGGTGGGGTTTAACTGCAGCAAGCCAGCTTTGACTCGGTGGCTATCCTGAACTACGACTGCAATGTAACTCTTTTGAGGTGGCGCACACGAGTCCACATATCCACCATATCAATACACCACTATGGATCCGCCCCCGTCTCCCTACGAGAACGCCATCCATAGCACTCACGCTTATCTTGCGTATTTTAAAGTATCCACTTTCACTTGTCTATGAACTGATATAAGCAACCCAGAAGTCCTTTTCCGCGGACACGGCTATTCGAATAGATGATATTAACCCTGCAGGGGTGTACTTCTTCATACATGTTTCCACCACTTAGCGTCTGCACACGACATGTGCTCGGCAGACTTCAAGCGAAAGCCGACGTGGGTGTAGACCACGACCTACCTAAACACCTAAGTCTCTAGTCCAGGTTTATCGCCTATTCGGGTTCCATCCATGAGGAGATCCGGCCGGAGTTTCGCTCACAGCCCCAAACGATGTGAACAGGGTTCCGTGACACCAAACGGGTGCCCGATTTACCCGGCCACGTGCCTACCGCATCACAGCCCACCCCTACGGTCAGCGCTGTCCACGGCCTCCAGCATACTACAA
>NW_021200012.1:0-865 GCF_002162155.2 Triticum dicoccoides
TTAAAGTGAATGTGGTTGTCTCTAATGCCTAACCCATGAACGATAGTGGTAACTCGATAAGAGACATCATGGTATGCACCATATCCAATAGGGTGCAACTATGACGTTTGGACACACCATCACACTATGGTGTTCCAGGCTGTATCAGTTGTGAAACAATTTCCACAATGTCTTAATTCTGTGCCAAACTCGTGATTCAGATATTCATCTCTATGATCATATCATAGATCTTTTATCCTCTTGTCACGACGATCTTTCAACTTCACACTAAAATTACTTGAACCTTTCAATAATTCAGACTCGTGATTCATCAAGTAAATATACTCAACATCTACTCGAATCATCTGTGAAGTAAGAACATAACGATATTCACTGCATGCCTCAGCACTCATTGGACTGCACACATCAAAATGTGTTACTTCCAACAAGTTGCTATCTTGTTCCATCTTACTGAAACCGAGGCTTTCAGTCATATTGCCAATGTGGTATGATTTGCATGTCTCAAGTGATTCAAAATCAAGTGAGTTCAAACGGTCCATTTGCATGGAGTTTCTTCATGCATATACACCAATAGACATGGTTCGCATGTCTCAAACTTTTCAAAAATGAGTGAGTCCAAAGATCCATCAACATGGAGCTTCTTCATGCGTTTTATACCATTATGACTTACATGGCAGCGCCACAAGTAAGTGGTACTATCATTACTATCTTATATCTTTTGGCATGAAAATGTGTATCCCTACGATCAAAATTCAATAAACCATTCCTTTAGGTGCAAGAGCACTTATTCAGGTTTAATACTAATCTTGATGGTAGAGGGAGCGTGCGATGTTAGATCACATCAAACTTGAAAACACTTCCAACA
>NW_021200013.1:0-1941 GCF_002162155.2 Triticum dicoccoides
TGTGGGTGTAACAATGGTATTGATGTCCTCATCAATAAACCATCTAGTGTTGCTTCTGAAATTAAATTGAAAAGTGCATGTTTATTTGCCACCAAATCTGATATTGATGAGCTAGATTTCAGCAAATCTGTTTGCTATGCTTTTGTGTGCAAAGAGGCATTATTTTCATTCGAGGACGTGCCTTCCTCTTTGCCTCCTGCTGTCACTAACATTTTGCAGGAGTTCGCTGACGTCTTTCCACAAGACGTGCCACCGGGATTACCGCCTATTCGAGGGATTGAGCACCAGATTGACTTAATTCCCGGTGCTTCACTGCCAAACCGTGCACCATACCGTACCAATCCAGAGGAGACGAAGGAGATTATGCGTCAAGTACAAGAGCTTCTCGACAAAGGTTATATACGCGAATCCCTTAGTGATAGAGGCAAAGGTGTCCCGTCTTTCGATGAGATGATGGATATCGCTTTGGTGGAAGTCGACTTTGACGATCCGACTACGAACGTGCGAGGACGTCGCGCCTTAGCAATCGCTAAACCAACTCCGAGAGGTTATTGACCACGCCGGAGCATGATCAACCTGACCACGAGGGTCTGTTTCCTGCGAGCAAACGAAGAACAAGCAAGAAACTAAGATTGCAATCTGGATATTGCGAATATAAGATGAAAGCTTTATTGATCAAGGTGGGGTTCTGTGACGCCTTTCTCTGGTCGTTGAACACAAACGAAGTATGCGAAGTTGCAGCTATGGCGAACTTTTAATCTAAACAAAACCCAAAGTCTAAACGATGCCCTAAGGGCTGTATATATGGAGGAAGAGGGGGGGAATTTCGTGACCCTTGGTGGAGGGGTCCGAAATCAACCCTATCTCTTGTTTCCCCACACATACGGACTCTAAAAATAGCCTATGCTTATGTATTTCGAAATTACATGGGCCTGGCCCAATAATAAGGTGACGCAGCACCTATAATAGCCTCGGGACGAAATTTATGAAGTGGCATCTTGTATATTTCGTCCAAGGCTTCATGCACCCATTATGGTGGCTTCAAAGTCCTGAAATCATCACTTGTAACTCCGTTCTTGTTCCCCTTGCGCATGCCATCATCTCCATGCTTGTTCTTGCTCCAATGTTCATCCTTCTCCAAGCTAGGCCCTTCATTTGTAAGCAAAACAAATGTATCCAATTTAGGCAGCATCATATTCTCATGAACATTAGAATCATTACCAAGAAACGTAAGTACCTGGTAATTTAGTTGGCGTGCACGAGCTCTAGTAATTGGTCCAGTATGTATAGCAGCAGGGGCTGTGGGTGTACCAATTGTATTGATGTCCTCATCATCCTCCCCTTCTTGAAATCAAGTCGTCCTCGACGGATGTTCATCTTCCTCACCCAAATAAGGCTTCAAATCTGCAATGTTAAAAGTGGGACTAACCCCAAAATCTGCAGGCAGCTCAAGTTTATATGCATTATTTTTATTTTCTCTAACACCTTAAAGGGACCATCAGCACGTGGCATTAACTTTGATTTACGCAAATCAGGAAATCTATCCTTACGCAAATGTAACCAAACAAGATCTCCAGGTGCAAACACAACATGTTTTCTACCCTTATCTCCAGCAAGTTTATATTTAGCATTCATACGCTCAATGTTTTCCTTAGTTAACTCATGCATTTTTAAAATCAATTCAGCACGTTGTTTAGCATCAAAATTAACCTTCTCCGAAGATGGAAGAGGCAACAAATCAATAGGTGCACGAGGTAGGAAACCATACACAACTTCAAAAGGGCACATCTTAGTAGTAGAATGCAATGAACGATTATAAGCAAATTCAATATGAGGCAAGCATTCCTCCCACATTTTCTTATTATTCTTCAAAACAGCCCTAAGCATAGTAGACAACGTTCTATTGACTACTTCAGTTTGTCCATCAGTTTGGGGGTGACA
>NW_021200014.1:0-1061 GCF_002162155.2 Triticum dicoccoides
TCACCATTTTGGGGTCCCAAAGAGATTTCCATGGATGTCGAACCCCAAGGTGTGCTTATGTGTCGGTCATCAACACTCACAATTTTGGCTAATTCTGGTCCGTTTTGTGGACTATTACTCACGATTCTGGCCGGTTTTGGGCTCCCGGGGCGATTTTCACGATTGACGATCCCCATGGTGTGTTTGCATGTCCGGCATCAATACTCACAGTTTTGGTGAATTCTGACCATTTCGTGGACTATTACTCACTGTTTTGGGGTCTCGGAGTGATTTCCACGATTTGTGAATTCCGAGGTACGTTTACGTGTCGGTCATCAACACTCACAATTTTTGCCAATTCTGGTCCGTTTCGTGGACTATTACTCGCCGTTTTGGGGTCCTAGAGCGATTTCCATGAGTGTCAATCCCCGGGGTGCGTTTACGCGTCTGTCGTCAACACTCACAGGTTTGCCAATTCTGACACGTTTTGTGGACTATTACTTACCGTTTTGGGGGCCCAAAGCGATATGCATAGTTGTTGAACCCCAAGGTGCGCTTACGTGTCGGGCATCAACACTCGCAGTTTTGGCCGATTCTAGACCGTTTCAGGGACTTTTACTCACCGTTTTGGGGTCCCAAAGCGATTTCCACGGTTGGTGAACCCCAATGTCTGCTTACGTGTCGGTTATCAACGCTCGCGGTTTTTGTCGATTCTAACCTGTTTCGTGCTCTATTACTCACGGTTTTGGGGTCCCAAAGCGAATTCCATGGTTGTTGAACCCCAAGGTGCGCTTACATGTCGGTCATCAACACTCACGGTTTTTGTTGATTCTGGCCTGTTTCATGGACTATTGTTGAACCCCGGGGTGCGTTTACGTGTCGGTCATCAATACTCACGGTTTTTCTCGAGTCTGACCCGTTTCGTGGACTATTACTCACCATTTTGGGGTCCCAAAGAGATTTCCATGGATGTCGAACCCCAAGGTGTGCTTATGTGTCGGTCATCAACACTCACAATTTTGGCTAATTCTGGTCCGTTTTGTGGACTATTACTCACGATTCTGGCCGGTTTTGGGCTCCCG
>NW_021200015.1:0-1218 GCF_002162155.2 Triticum dicoccoides
TACCTCCCTGCTAAACTTATAGCAAGGCACACATCAGGTCTGGTACACAGCATTGCATACATGATAGAGCCTATGGCTGATGCATAGGGAACATCTTTCATATTCTCTCTATCTTCTGCAGTGGTCGGGCATTGAGTCTTACTCAATTTCACACCTTGTAACACAGGCAAGAACCCTTTCTTTGCTTGATCCATTTTGAATTTCTTCAAAATTTTGTCAAGGTATGTGCTTTGTGAAAGTCCAATTAAGCGTCTTGATCTGTCTCTATAGATCTTAATGCCTAATATGTAAGCAGCTTCACCGAGGTCTTTCATTGAAAAACTTTTATTCAAGTATCCCTTTATGCTATCCAGAAATTCTATATCATTTCCAATCAGTAATATGTCATCCACATATAATATCAGAAATGCTACAGAGCTCCCACTCACTTTCTTGTAAATACAGGCTTCTCCAAAAGTCTGTATAAAACCAAATGCTTTAATCACACTATCAAAACGTTTATTCCAACTCCGAGAGGCTTGCACCAGTCCATAAATGGATCGCTGGAGCTTGCACACTTTGTTAGCTCCCTTTGGATCGACAAAACCTTCTGGTTGCATCATATACAACTCTTCTTCCAGGAATCCATTCAGGAATGCAGTTTTGACATCCATTTGCCAAATTTCATAATCATAAAATGCGGCAATTGCTAACATGATTCGGACGGACTTAAGCATCGCTACGGGTGAGAAGGTCTCATCGTAGTCAATTCCTTGAACTTGCCGAAAACCTTTTGCGACAAGTCGAGCTTTGTAGACAGTAACATTACCATCAGCGTCAGTCTTCTTCTTAAAGATCCATTTATTCTCAATCGCTTGCCGATCATCGGGCAAGTCAACCAAAGTCCATACTTTGTTCTCATACATGCATCCCATCTCAGATTTCATGGCTTCTAGCCACTTTGCGGAATCTGGGCTCACCATCGCTTCTTCATAGTTCGTAGGTTCATCATGATCTAGTAGCATGACCTCCAGAACAGGATTACCGTACCACTCTGGTGCGGATCTTACTCTGGTTGATCTACGAAGTTCAGTAGTATCTTGATCTGAAGTTTCATGATCATTATCATTGGCTTCCTCACTAACTGGTGTAGGTGTCACTGAAACAGTTTTCTGTGATGAACTACTTTCCAGTAAGGGAGCAGGTACAGTTACCTCGTCAAGTTCTACTTTCCTCCCA
>NW_021200016.1:0-1327 GCF_002162155.2 Triticum dicoccoides
GATGGAGATCATGGTGTCGTGCCGGTGACGATGATGATCATGGAGCCCCGAAGATGAAGATCAAAAGGAGCAAAATGATATTGGCCATATCATGTCACTATTTGATTGCATGTGATGTTTATCATGTTTATGCATCTTGTTTGCTTAGGACGACGGTAGTAAATAAGATGATCCCTTACAAAATTTCAAGAAGTGTTCTCCCCTAACTGTGCACCGTTGCTACAGTTCGTCGCTTCTAAGCACCACGTGATGATCGGGTGTGATGGATTCTTACGTTCACATACAACGGGTGTAAGACAGTTTTACACAGCGAAAACACTTAGGGTTAACTTGACGAGCCTAGCATGTGCAGACATGGCCTCGGAACACGGAGACCGAAAGGTCGAGCATGAGTCGTATGGTAGATACGATCAACATGAAGATGTTCACCGATGATGACTAGTCCGTCTCACGTGATGATTGGACACGGCCTAGTTGACTCGGATCATGTGATCACTTAGATGACCAGAGGGATGTCTATCTAAGTGGGAGTTCATAAGATGAACTTAATTATCCTGAACATAGTCAAAAGACCTTTTGCAAATTATGTCGTAAGCTCGCGCTTTAGTTCCACTGTTTAGATATGTTCCTAGAGAAAATATAGTTCAAAGTTGATAGTAGCGATTATGCGATCAGTAGAAAGCTTATGTCCTTAATGCACCGCTCAGTGTGCTGAACCCCAACGTCGTTTGTCGATGTTGCGAACATCGGACATACACGTTTTGATAACTACGTGATAGTTTAATTAAATGGTTTAAGTAGAGGCACCAAAGACGTTTTCGAAACGTCGCGGAACATATGAGATGTTTCGAGGGCTGAAATTGGGATTTTAGGCTCGTGCCCACGTCAAGAGGTATAAGACCTCTGACGATTTTCTTAGCCTGCAAACTAAGGGAGAAAAGCTCAATCGTTGAGCTTGTGCTCAGATTGTCTGAGCACAACAATCACTTGAATCGAGTGGGAGTTGATCCTCCAGATGAGATAGTGATGTTTCCCCAAAGTCATTGCCACCAAGCTGCTAGAGCTTCGTGATTAACTATAACATATCAGGGATAGATATGATGATCCTTGAAATATTCATGATGTTTGACACCGCGAAAGTAGAAATCAAGAAGGAGCATCAATTGTTGATGGTTGGTGAAACCACTAGTTTCAAGAAGGGCAAGGGAACAAAGGGATACTTCATGAAACGGCAATTCAGCTGCTGCTCTAGTGAAGAAACCCAAGGTTGAACCCAAACCCGAGACTAAGTGCTTCTGTAATAAGGGGAACAACCACTGGAGCAGCA
>NW_021200017.1:0-625 GCF_002162155.2 Triticum dicoccoides
CAGGGGCGGGGGCGGAGGAGGTCGAGGGAGAGAGATGAGTAACGGGCGGGGGAGGGGACTCGGCCGTTAGTTAGGTTAGTTAGGGTAGCCTTTGCCGTCCGCCCTCCTTTGTCGTCCGCTTTTGTTCATATTTGCCGTCTGCGGCGGACGGCAAAGCGGGGGGACGTTAAGTATTTTTTAACCAGCTCCTTAGTGCCCCCTCCCCCCTCCCTCTTTGTCGTCTGCTAGCGGACGGCAAAGATTCTTTGCCGTCAGCTAGCGGACGGCAAAGAACAGGCTAATGGCAAAGGCTTTCTTTGCCATCAGCCAGTTCTTTGCCGTCTGCTTTCGGGTAGCTGATGGCAAAGAGCTTCTTTGCCGTCTGCTAGCTGACGGCAAAGAGCTGGCAGATGGCAAAGTAGCTGATTCCAGTAGTGCATATATATGAATTTCACTCTCCATGTTTTATCTACGCGACAGCCAAGATCTAACTTCTGATTGACACCACTAGAGGCTATAAGAGCAAGTACAATAAAGCTGAGTCAGCGGGCTATAAGGAATAAACTAGTATATTTCTGCTTAGTTGGAGAAAAGAGAAGAGGAGAGAGAAGGTAAGTGGGCTCTTCGTGGAGAGCCAACTCTAGCA
>NW_021200018.1:0-1069 GCF_002162155.2 Triticum dicoccoides
GTTGTTGTTGTTGGAGAGGTGCGTTAGGTGCAGCGGGTGGTGGTGGTGGAAGACGCGCGAGCAATTCATTAAATCTGTTATCGAGCTTTGTTTCGAACGTCTTCTCAAGGCCAGTGATCTTCTCCATGGCCTCTTCAAAATTGTTCAGCACATCTTGCACCTGTTCAGTCATCATTTGCTGAAACTTATCATGAAGCTCCTTGTTCGATAAATTCTCCCAGTCAATCTCGTTGGCTTGTGATCCTGGCATGGTTAGCAGCAATAGAAACACACAAGAATATGATCCTACAGACTACGAACAAGTGGTGGTGGTGGGTGTCACAAATCCGTCAAGCAAAACTCAAATTCTTACCAGTTCTTACCCAGCAACAGGCGGTGATCGGCAACCGTTGTAGTCAAAACTCTCAAAGCTTGGATAGAGCGATTACCAAGGAGAGTCAAACGCACGACGTAGATGTATGTGGAGCTGGGAAGGCTTATACTATGGTAGCAAAAAGGGTCAGCAATAATCAATTCAGAGATGCAAAGTTGAATAAACGCTCAACGACGGTACTGTGCTGGTCCTAGGCTAGACTGTGCTAGAGACGCGAGCCTAGAACACCAACAAAATCACGGCGCGTGATAGAGGCAAAGGTGTCCCGTCTTTCGATGAGATGGTGGATTTCGCTTTGGTGGAAGTCGACTTTGACGATCCGACTACGAACGTGTGAGGACGTCGCGCCTTAGCAATCGCTAAACCAACTCCGAGAGGTTATTGACCACGCCGGAGCACGATCAACCTGACCACGAGGGTCTGTTTCCTGCGAGCAAACGAAGAACAAGCAAGAAACTAAGATTGCAATCTGGATATTGCGAATATAAGATGAAAGCTTTATTGATCAAGGTGGGGTTCTGTGACGCCTTTGTCTGGTCGTTGAACACAAACGAAGTACGCGAAGTTGCAGCTATGGCGAACTTTTAATCTAAACAAAACCCAAAGTCTAAACGATGCCCTAAGGGCTGTATATATGGAGGAAGAGGGGGGAATTTCGTGGCCCTTGGTGGAGGGGTCCGAAATCAACCCTATCTC
>NW_021200019.1:0-961 GCF_002162155.2 Triticum dicoccoides
CCCCTGCTGCTATACATACTGGACCAATTACTAGAGCTCGTGCACGCCAACTAAATTACCAGGTACTTTCGTTTCTTGGTAATGATTCTAATGTTCATGAGAATATGATGCTGCCTAAATTGGATACATTTGTTTTGCTTACAAATGAAGGGCCTAGCTTGGAGAAGGATGAACATTGGAGCAAGAACAAGCATGGAGATGATGGCATGCGCAAGGGAAACAATAACGGAGTTACAAGTGATGATTTCAGGACTTTGAAGCCACCATAATGGGTGCATGAAGCCTTGGACGAAATATACAAGATGCCACTTCATAAATTTCGTCCCGAGGCTATTTTAGGTGCTGCGTCACCTTATTATTGGGCCAGGCCCATGTAATTTCGAAATACATAAGTATAGGCTATTTTTAGAGTCCGTATGTGTGGGGAAACAAGAGATAGGGTTGATTTCGGACCCCTCCACCAAGGGCCACGAAATTCCCACCCTCTTCCTCCATATATACATCCCTTAGGGCATTGTTTAGACTTTGGGTTTTGTTTAGATTAAAAGTTCGCCACAGCTGCAACTTCGCGTACTTCGTTTGTGTTCAACGACCAGACAAAGGCGTCACAGAACCCCACCTTGATCAATAAAGCTTTCATCTTATATTCGCAATATCCAGATTGCAATCTTAGTTTCTTGCTTGTTCTTCGTTTGCTCGCAGGAAACAGACCCTCGTGGTCAGGTTGATCGTGCTCCGGCGTGGTCAATAACCTCTCGGAGTTGGTTTAGCGATTGCTAAGGCGCGACGTCCTCGCACGTTCGTAGTCGGATCGTCAAAGTCGACTTCCACCAAAGCGATATCCATCATCTCATCAAAAGACGGGACACCTTTGCCTCTATCAAGTGGTATCAGATTTCCAGGTTGCTCGGTGAGATTTTACAGTTTTTCGTAGTTTAGATCGAGTCTGTTCTTCATACCT
>NW_021200020.1:0-1468 GCF_002162155.2 Triticum dicoccoides
TCTCGGTCATGTCTGCATGTCTCCCGAACCCGTAGGGTCTACACACTTAAGGTTCGATGACGCTAGGGTTATAAAGGAAGCTTGCATGTGGTAACCGAATGTTGTTCGGAGTCCCGGATGAGATCCTGGACGTCACGAGGAGTTCCGGAATGGTCCGGAGGTAAAGATTTATATATAGGAAGTCCTGTTTCGGCCATCGGGACAAGTTTCGGGGTCATCGGTATTGTACCGGGACCACCGGAAGGGTCCCGGGGGCCCACCGGGTGGGGCCACCTGCCCCGGGGGGCCACATGGGCTGGTGGGGGTGCGCCTTGGCCTTCATGGGCCAAGGGCACCAGCCCCAAGAGGCCCATGCGCCTAGGGAACCCTAGAGGGAAGAGTCCTCAAAGGGGAAGGCACCTCCGAGGTGCCTTGGGGAGGATGGACTCCTCCCCCCCCTCTTGGCCGCCGCACCAGATGCCATCTGGAGGCTGGCCGCCGCCCCTTGGGGTGGGAAACCCTAAAGGGGGCACAGCCCTCCCCTTCCCCTATATATATGAGGCCTAGGGGCTGCCCATAACACGCGATTTGATCTCTCGTTGGTGCAGCCCTGCCTCTCTCCCTCCTCCTCTTCTCCCATGGTGCTTGGCGAAGCCCTGCGGGATTGCCACGCTCCTCCATCACCACCACGCCGTTGTGCTGCTGCTGGATGGAGTCTTCCTCAACCTCTCCCTCTCTCCTTGCTGGATCAAGGCGTGGGAGACATCGTCGAGCTGTACGTGTGTTGAACGCGGAGGTGCCGTCCGTTCGGCACTAGGATCATCGGTGATCTGAATCACGACGAGTACGACTCCATCAACCCCGTTCACTTGAACGCTTCCGCTTAGCAATCTACAAGGGTATGTAGATGCATTCTCCTTTCTACTCGTTGCTGGTCTCTCCATAGATAGATCTTGGTGTTACATAGGAAAATTTTGAATTTCTGCTACGTTCCCCAACAGGGGGGACCCACATGGACGTGGGTAGTGGGGGCAAGGCCCCACACCCCTGGTCAAGGCGCACCAAGATCCCCCCTTAGAAGGAATAAGATCATATCCCGAAGGGATAAGATCAAGATCCCTAAAAAGGGGGGATAACAATCGGTAGGGAAGGAAATAATGAGATTTCTTTCCTCCCACCTTGGCCAACGCCCCAATGGACTTGGAGGGCAAGAAACCAGTCCCTCCACCCTATATATAGTGGGGAGGCTCATGGGAGCTATAGACGAAGTTCTGGCACAGCCCTACCTCTCTCCCTACTCCTCCTCTCCCATGGTGCTTGGCAAAGCCCTGCTGGATTGCCACGCTCCTCCACCACCACCACGCCGTTGTGCTGCTGTTGGATGGAGTCTTCCTCAACCTCTCTCTCTCTCCTTGCTGGATCAAGGCGTGGGAGACGTCACCGGGCTGTACGTGTGTTGAACGCGGAGGTGCCGTCCGTTCGGCACTAG